>NC_142857.1:19090909-19393939 GCF_061612785.1 Hesperophylax consimilis
TTTTAGATAAACCACAACTAAAATGTTATAAAAGCTTTTTGTGCAACATTAGTTTGTCTTTTAAATGCATATATATGAATTAGAATTTGTTTTTGTTATAAAATGAATAAATAAATTAATGAATGAATGAAATTGAACCTTGGAAGTGGAAATTAAACAGTAAGCATACGTATGTCATGTATCAGTACAAGTAGAACATATTTAAATACTACTCCGATCGAGCTGAAAATCAGCAGATACACTCATTGTCGATGGCAAGGATTAAAGGTACTAAAATGAATGAGCTGCGCTATCACTAAAGCCAAATTCTGATAGGATGGTAACGAGATTTATTTCGTATATTAACTGGGTAAATTTGAATAATTTGATCCGATTTCAATGAAATGCATATGAGCATAAGACAATGCATTCTGTCATAGTTGACAGAATGCATTGTCATGGACAAAGAGTCTATCTGCCGGATTTCAGACAAGATGTCGGCAAATGTGTTAATTTCTGTTTCCAAGATTCTATTTATTAACTAATTCGTTCATATATTTATTCATTCGAAATTCAAATAGGTGTATTAAAGAATTATTCACACTTTTACCAAACTTACACATTTTGTTAGAAGGAGCTCACATTAAAATAGCCATACTGTAGAAATTTGCAATCCGAATGATTAACAATGATTATTTAGTTGACTTTATAGTAATGTGATTAGAGTGCAGTGTTTTAAAAGTGAATCATCGAAAATTGTGCTAAAAAATATTCCAAATTCACTGAAGTTGAACTTGGGACGAGAATCGGTAACTGTAGGTACGCCAGATGTTTTCAATGGAAGTTTTGGAAACTCTGAAAGCCCTAACAAGTGCCCAGGGTAATCTATTATCCCGTCCGTTGCCTTTTATTGCGGAACAATGTACCACTAACATGATTTATGATTTAAGATTTTCACGGCCAAAAGTATTTTTGTTATTAGTTTTTGGGGTATTATGCCGTGTCGCGCTAACTCCTTCTTTAGCCAACGTTTCGGACAGCATTGCAGTGTCCATCATCAGGGCAGATGTCTTATTTGAGGTTGTGTTAAAATGTGAGCTTAAGTATGAGGTTGTGATACCGTGTTGCCAGCTCCAACCCTCTGAGCTAACATTAACGTATCATTTTTTTTATTTTTTTATTTACAGTGGTTTTCTTCGTTTAGCTCTGGTGTATCCGTCAATTACCGGATACCAAGAACTATTAAGCTTAGCTCCATCGTCTCTATTAATGTTAAACATTAATAGAGACGATGGAGCTAAGCTTAATAGTTCTTGGTATCCGGTAATTGACGGATACACCAGAGCTAAACGAAAAAAAGAAAACCACTGTAAATAAAAAAATAAAAAAATGATACGTTAATGTTAGCTCAGAGGGTTGGAGCTGGCAACACGGTATCACAACCTCATACTTAAGCTCACATTTTAACACAACCTCAAATAAGACATCTGCCCTGATGATGGACACTGCAATGCTGTCCGAAACGTTGGCTAAAGAAGGAGTTAGCGCGACACGGCATAATACCCCAAAAACTAATAACAAAAATACCACTAACATAATCACCAGGAACAAGTGTACAAGGAGATGGACTTGCCGAACGTCACAGCGGTGCTGCCAAGGTCTGGTATCTGTGAGAGGATAGTGTGTCAGCGCTTAATTAGCAGCAGACACATACCTGGACGGATGACGAACCTCGTGCTGGCACTGTTGGTGGACGCGGTGCACTCTCTCGCTGTAGCAGCTGGACTAGTTTCCTCACCACCTAGGATTTTTGCTGCAGAGTCTCCATCCTCTACCTTCGTCGAATGTCACAGCGGTGCTGCCAAGGTCTGGAATCCATGAGAGGACATTGTGTCAGCGCTCTATTAGCAGCAGACACATACCTGGACGGATGACGAACCTCGTGCTGGCACTGTTGGTGGAATCTCTCGCTGCAGCAGCTGGTCCAGTTTCCTCACCACCTAGGATTCTTGCAGCAGATTCTCCATCTTCGTTTCACCTGTTTCTGTACTTCATTTTATTTAACTTAATTTCAATTTCAATTTGTAATATTTATATATTTTTTGTAATATATGCATTAACTGTAAAGCGCCTCCGAGGTGATATCTCACAAAAGCGGCGCTATACAAATCATCCAATAAATAATAATTGTTTTAAAATTTCTTTTCGCGTACAACATATAATAAATAACTCATAAGTATGAAGTATGATTTATTACATTATTTGATATCCTACATTCCATCTCTAGAATCAAAATCAAAATCTGCCTGCAATTATTCGCCACTATTCCGACCATAACTGAGAGATGAAAGGTTCTCCCAATGGTGACATTTCGCTGAGATTACTGCCAAAGCCTTTCTCACTGGCGGTGCTGGAAAGCCTCCGGCACAAAACCGATCCCAAACGGTTTGATAGATTGGAAATGCAGATTGAAAAAAGCTTTGGCTTTGGAATCATGTACGTATTACTATAGACATATTTATTGCTAACAGCTATGTTAAAGTTTCGTACTCTTTCTCGTAAAAGATTTTCATTACTGAAAGTGAAGACGAAATAGATTTTCAAGAATAACTAAATTTAGGATGAATGTAGGCTGAATGCAGAAATGTGGAAATGAGATCCATGTGTGGTAAAATCATGTATGATCGTTTGAGAAATGTGGAGATCCGCAAAAAATGCAAGGCTGGAGGAAGCGTAATGAGTGAGATTAAGTGAAACTCTCAGTTGGTTTGGGCACGCGGAGCGAATGAACGAAGAAAGAAGTGTAGGAGAATATGTGACGCAAATGTAAATGATTGAAGAAGTCGGGATGCCTGAGGAAGATATATCGTACATATATCATTATACAAACGGTAATAAAAAATTAAAAAATAAAACTCTTCTCTTCTAATTGATTCTCCATAAAGTAGCCGGGAACAGTCAGCGTTACCGAAAATCGCAAAACACTCTCGTCCAGGCTATCGCCCAGTGGCAGGGCACATCCCTTCACAATACGTGTAGAAGTTCCACCAACCCACCGTAGTCCAAGTGCTATGTGTTAACTATTTCATTTTATTTATACTGAATTCAATTTTGTATAATTTATTTTATATATTTTTTTAAATATACGGTTTTATATTGTAAACATTGCACTCACCGCTCAGTTCAGTTGAATTAAACAAACATTATTATTTATTTTTTTGGTATAACTTTATTGAGTAAAACCTCAAATTGTAATATTTAATTATTGAAGACAATATTAGCGATTTTCAAACGAAAATCTGAAACAGAAAAATCAAAAAAGGATACGGTCACATTTAGGACACGAACCCAGGACCCTTGCCTTGCCAGGGCACCGCTCTACCACTAAGCTAATGGCACCCTATCCCCTTCGGTCACATTTAACTGTATCATACTTCGAATAAGAACTACCAACATTGTCTTCATTTTTTTTTTCATCGCACATTTTTTTGTGCCCCGGTAAGGCAAGGGTCCTAGTTTTGTGTCCTAGATGTGACCGTATCCTTTTCTGATTTTCTGTTTCAGATTTTCGTTTAGAAATTGCTAATATTGTCTTCAATAATCAAACATTATTATTATTATTTAGTTTAATTGATAGAGGAAAGAAAACTTGGTCGGAGGAGTTGTGGTTTGCAGTTCACTATAGGGTTTTAATACTAACTTTGTTTTTTACCACTATGGCAATGATTCATGAAACTCGTAGAGTAAAGTCGAAAATAGACTGAGTGCAGTTGAAATGATTTAATATTCGCTGAGAGATCTTACGTGAAATCATCGTTCTAGCGTGTCCTGTTTTTTTCGTTTTCATACGTGTTATAAGGAGAAGGACGATCGTGAATGACGTACCTGCGACCCCTGTCGGGCACTACCATATTCATAAAATGTACTTGTGGTAATAATATGTACCTACCAATAAAATGTATGTACAATACATAACCTTAAAAAACAAGATTTACTCAGTCAAACTTATACTAAGTCACCATTACATTTCTTTGAACTTGCAGAACAAATAGATACGTAAGTGAATGGGAGAAGATTCTAAGGACCCCTATTAAGAAAGAGGCCATCAATTCATGTAGGATTATGACAAGAATCTGACAAAACTCAATAGTACCTACCTGCCCACCAATATGACATAACATCACCAATAATAAAGGTCGCATGCAAATAATAACAAGAATCACCAAATGGGGAGAAGGGGAGACTAATGTCAGACTGGGGGTAAAAGAGGTGGTTATTTGGGGTGGATCGCTACTCAAGACAACCAGCGAGGGCAAGGGAGAGGAGGCGCAAAAAGAATCCTGTGAATCCGGAGGGGGCTGTTTTGAACGAGACAAAAGACAATCTCTATAATAGCAATGCCGGATGATATGTACTGTGGTATCAATTGGATGGGTACAGTGGAACTGTTTATGGTTTTCAAAATATTATGTGAAAATATATTTTATATAACATGCATATTTATGTTTTTGACAGCTTACCTCTTATCAAGAAGAGTAGGCGGACATCGTGTAGATGAACCAGTTACAGTAACGATGGTTAATTAGTGACAGCATGTCAGCAGACATCGTGTTTATGAACCAGTCACAGTAACCACGGTTAAATGGCGTAGGTAGGTTTTTTTTTAACCTTTTCCTTTTCACTTTGACGCATAACGTCGAATACTACTAGTGACTTTCAACTAAGTTTTATAACTAGTGGCTAATAACTGAGATCATAAGCTTACAGTTAAGACTTGTAACTAATGACTTAAAACTACATATATTTTACTACCGAGTAGGTATTTACACAATACTTATATGTATGTCTTACAACTAATTCTCAAAACTAGTGGCTTATAACTAAGATTAATAGATAGTTACCTACAATTTAGACTTATAACTAATTGCTTAAAACTACACATATTTTTAATACCGAGTAGGTATTTACACAATACTGCTGTTTTTTTTTATTGATACACTAATATTACGAAATTTCAAACACGATATTATGATAATGTGGTCCTCACCGGGTACCTACCATGTCCATGCTGAGGCCAATATGTATAACATAATAACATTCAATGAAAAGATATGAAATAAAATAAAATAAATCTAAGATAAAATATATATATTTATTTATTTATTTTTTATTTATTGGATGAATTTTATAGCGCCGCTTTTGAGAAATATCACCTCAGGGGCGCTGTAAAATACAACAGTCAAAATATTAATATTTATTAATTTTTTCAAAAGAAGCAACACATTGTGACTTGACATTTTAAATAAATGAAATGAAAATTCTTAGTTTAAGGTCACTTTATTGATAAATTATATTGTCTACCGGTTTCGGTAACTCCGTACCATGATTAAAACAGTTATAAAAATTGACATCAATAAAAATATTGTGTATTACCTTTGAACTACTTGCAATGTAATATATTTTTTGTAATATTGCATTTCAAAATTATTTTTTTTATTGTAATATAAAGAATATGGGTTATATTGTACATAATATATATTATATGGTGTTAGTATGGTTGGTCTTGTATACCTTTTCAGAAAAGAGGAACCCTTGGGCCTGATAAGCAAACAAACATTTTTACTTTGGATCTATATTATAATATGTTATGTATGAAATGAAATTAATATATTTTTTTAATCAAAGTTTATTAAAAAATTGTTTAATTTTGTTTATTTTTTATGATTGGTTTAATAATATAGCGCAATTAAAAATACAGATGATTGTAATTATTTCTGATGCACGCATACCGTGTGTTCACTTAAAGCATCTTAGAAGAGATTTTATTTTAAATATTAGTTGGTACAGATCTTAAAAGGATGTGGGTCAACTAATGTTTTCATTAAAAAAATTACACGAATGTCTTCTGAAACTGACAGAAAAAAAGATCAAAATACTAATAATGATCCCAACAACCCGTCTGGAGAAGAAGCCTTGTTGTGGCTATGAATTCTTCATACAAGAAATATAAAGAAAAAAATGCAAATAGTAAATAAACTGAGAAAACAACCCTTGTTTATCCCTGAACTGTATAAGACTACATTGATTTACACACCGGCATTTTTGAATAGAAAAATATTGGAAAGCCAAATTATAGGTGAGTGCTCTTAGAGGAATGTGCCCCGTCATCGTAAGGGCTGGAAGGAAGTTCAAGGGGTGGAGGGGGGTGGAACACTTTACGACAAGAGCCAATATTTTAAGATATCATTTTTATTTTTGTTGGCGTTTCTCTTATTGCCGAAACTTAATGGGATTGGAATTTTGAGGTGGATTAAGGGTTGCGTTTTTAAGGGTTTTGTCTTTGGTGGATTTTGAAGGATCAGATCTTTGAAGTCGTTAAAAATGACAAAAATATATTTATGTTGGTATTAAATGTGGCAGAACGGTAAGAGTTTTGGTTTCAGGACTTACAACCTTCAGGCTCAAGCTTATTCCAGAGCGAAAGGTAAGAATATTCATGAATTTTTTTAGTACAGACAAATCATTTTAAGGAACGCTGCTAAGAATGTATTTGTGCACGTCAACAGTGGTTCAAATTGGTTCAAAATAGTTTGGAACACCCGGCCACAGTCCCCTCTTACTACACAAGCAAGAATCTCCTTACAATGATTCAACCGCCCGAAGCTATTACAACTAAGGCAACCTCTTTTTATAAAGTATTTAGAGGCAGAAATGTGTAGTATGAGAGAGATGACTGGGAAATATAGAAAATTTCATATTCAGCTTAAATACTAAATAATATGTACAACTAAACTACTTGAGCGATTGGTATCATTTACATATATACGATTACTATATTATTTAATCAATACAATTCCTCTAAATATTGATATGGGAACATATAAAACTGCTTACTGTGCTTTAAACTCGGTGAATGCACCTTGATTTCATCGTTTATTTTTTATTTTTAGACAAATTTGGCACATTATGGGAAGCGATTACTCAGAACGTTTTTGCAAACATGGCGTAATATGCCAAAAATCGGTGGCTACAACTGTAAATTTTCTACATTTTATTTACGAACTTTGGCTGTTTACAATAATTATTATGTGACCTAATTAATAAATCAGTAAAAATAATAAAACAAATAATAACAAACTGGTAGCATCAAATAAAACACCCCAAGAAAAGCCAAGAATCGCACAGAACCGTCTACAGAAAGAAAAGGACAAACATTCATGGAAAAAGTGAAGAACTAAGTGAACGAGAACAGAAAGGGGGTGAATAGATACGGGAGGGTTAAACGTAGAAACAGGGTGACATTCATTAGTTATGATTGAAAATTGTAATATCAGAAATTGCAGACGAGAGCGAGTCATCTGACTAAGAAGTGAAACCGGGCTGAGGTTTGTATATTTTACGTTTTGTGCCGAACAGAAACGGGGATTTTTCGAACGTCTGTTATTTTTTGTCGTATTGAGATGAAAACAGATTTTCTAGGATGTTTAATGTTTATGAATAAATTTAATTCTGGAGAAATTGGACACTTCAGATTTCTTCTTTTGTGGGCTTATTTGTGACAACTAGAACTTATTGTAAGTCGTCAAAAAACTGATAAAAAATGATTTCGACAATGTGCATATGACATGAGTTAATTTTTAATTTTTTAATTTTTTTAATGATAAAATAACGTTTATAAGACAAGGTTTTATGCATTGCATAAAGGATAACAAATAATTATAAGCAATAATTAGTCATCCGAAATACTAATACAAATTGAAAATATTTCCCGAGTAAAAATAAATGCCGCCAACGGGAATTGAACCCGTGCCTTCTGATGTCAGGTCAGGTGCTCTGTATCCACTGAGCTATGTCGGCTTATTTCCAACCCGCCAAATGATTCAATATGTACTAGTACCTCAATCAACAATTACTGCTTATTATATTTTTTTCGCCTGTAAACAACCAACTTTATTTTTGTAGTAAAGGCTTTGTTAGTGCTAAATTTCTCACTAGATGGCGTCGAGACATATGACATCTTCATTTATTGGTGAAATAATTTTGACTTGTCAAATATTATTATTTTTTAACCGGTCAGGTGCTCTGTATCCACAGAGCTATGTCGGCCGACATAAAAAAAGAAAAACTTAATTTAAATACACTTAATAAATATGTGAAAAAACCTTTTTGTTTCTCTTACACAAAATTCTAAATGCATTCCCCCAAGAGGCACGTCTTTACATTATCTCGTATTGGATGTCTAATAATTTCAACAATCGAGCTTAAATAAATCAATGTTAGAAAGAGAATTTAATAATTTAGTGTCCAATATTCGACCCTGTCTTTATATTAAATTTATTAAAAAGGCCTATCGGAAAATCAGAAGTGACATAATGAGTTAAATTCAAAGATAGATGAAGCGTTATTATATCGTAGCGTAATTGATGTCTGTCTACAAGAGCTTCTTAAACTTTTTGTAATGTACTTTGTGATAACTGATCTGCTATAGAAAAAATGTTTTTTTTTATAGAATGGGCTATTTAAGCTGCATCAGTAGGAATATCAGTAGTATAAGCTACTTGACTCTGCATGCTGCATGAGCTTTTATACTAGCAAACTATTGAATCACAGAAGTTCTCAGAAGGAAGAGTGCATGGGTTTGACCAGCTGACCACAGAGTAGCCGGGCGAGTCAGCGCTACCGGAGATAGGAAAACAATCTTATCCAGGCTGTCGCCCATTGTCAGGGCGCGCCCCTACACAATAGATGGAGAATTTCCCTCAAGCCACCGTAGTACAAGTGCTAAATATGTTTACCATTTTATTTTATTATCATACAACTCATTGCTCTGTTCAGCTAAAGTGATCATTATTAGGTATTATTATTATTAAAAGAAACAGCATATTGAAATCAAATGGAAAATAAATCATCAATATTGTCTTTAAATTGTTTAGTAAAAAAAGTCGACAAAAAAGAGTTTAAAATACATGTTCCTATTATAAAACAACTAGCACAGACACGTGAAAAGTTACAGTATATTATAATTATTGTAGGATTTGTGAAGCTATGCAATATTTGCCATAGGATCTATGCCTTTTAAAATCATAGATTGTCATTTTTCTTTATACCATAGTTAGAACCTTTTATTGACGAATTAGAGATACGAACAGAAATTTAACTTACGAATGAACGTCTTTAGTAGGTCTAGTTTAGTTAGTTACCTTAAGTACTGTAAATATCGCTTTTTTGAAAATTTAAAAAGGGTAGACCCTTAGGACCGGTTGTTTCGGAGAATTTGAACAATTCATCAAATTTCAACATTAATTTGCGAGTTCTGTGAAAGTCCTATTCAAGTTCTAATATTATATCATTATAGGCTAGTTGCTTGACAGAACTGAAATAAAAACAGAACTAGAAAATATCTTTCACAGAACTCGCAAATTAACGTTGAAATTTGAAGAATTGTTCAAATTCTCCGATACAACCCGTCCTTAGTAAACATAACGAAATCTGACTTTTCTTGTCAGGATTAACTAGAAATATTAGAGAAAATAAAAACTCATTTCTAATATAGATCAATTTTAAAAATTAAACGATTCATTAAATTTCAAAGATGTTTGCAAGTTCTGTGAAAGTTCTATTTAAGTTCTGTTATTACTCCAGTCATGTTAAACAACTGGCCAATAGTGATTTAATAACATAACATGAATAGAACTGTGACGAATTTTTCTAAATCTGTGAATCGACTGGCCATTAATTTCAAAGCAAATTTGAGTTTATTGAGCCAGAGTATCGCAGGACGCAACTACAAACAACCTTACTGGTTTCAGTCTGTTACGGTCATCTTCAGACTGGTACAAATATAATACCAAAAACAAATCATCTATCACGCGCCACAGTTGATTTGTTCAATCTCCATGATGGATGCTACCGATATATAACAGGCTTACAAACATTTCACATGTTGTATGACCGGAGCAGTAGCCACACTGACTGTCTATTAGTAATGTATAATCCCTTTAATATGACAGAGCGTGATCACTGATCATGCTTGGATTCTAAGATGGATCCGGGAGATAGAATTTTATCAATTTGTATTGAAGTGGCTGAATGAAAATAATCAATGGAAGTCAATATCTTTACTTCTTCTAATATCATCTCGTTTTGGAGGTTGGTTTTCACCTGGACAGTCTTCACTCTGAATATTACACTCCGTGTTAACTCAGAGAAACTGAGTGCAATCGTGTCTTCCATATAAGTTCGAAGCTATTAAATTAGACTACTTTATCTAATATATCATACAACAATTTTCCATTTGTTTTCTCATTTAAGGCCCTTCTTTTAGAGGGATACGCAAGCTCGGGATACTCGCGTTGTGTACTCACGTCGCAAACAATTTGTCGCGCACAGTCCGTACACGTCGTTATGATTTTTGAATTCTTGAAACTTCAAAGCTAGAATGCTTTCATAACCTTACTCACAATCAAATAACTCACAACCTATTAACAACCAATGACTGTTGTTGTCATTTTTATATTGTGTCATTCTTACTTTGTTGACTGTTTTTTTCTAGCATTGACATAAAATACATGAAAGGGAAGAACCTAGACTGGCATCGCTGACGAGTTTACATAATGTCAGGAACGTGTGCTAACGTGTGTACGAACCTCCGCGCAGGTGTATGGCGGTAGTCGCCAATATGTTTTAAATTTAAGCTTTTTATTAAGAACGTCCAAAATATCAGGAGTTGAATGGAAGAAGAATTTGGGAAAGCCCTAGGATTGATGCTAGAGAAGGGGCATTAAAAAGTCCATACAACAGAAGAAGATATATGACTATGACTGAAGCAAGGAGTGTATACAAAATGGTGTTTTATGACGGTTTATCCTCTCTGTCTACCCCTGTGGAGAAAAATTGTGATGGTGATAGAGTAGTTTCATTTCCAAAAGAGTTACTGTATCTGTCCAGAGAATTTTGAGTAAAGTTGTTATTTTTGTGTTGAGATTTCCAGGCAAGCACATAGTATTTTACAATAGTATACTGAAAATGTATGACAAGATGCCTGAAAATTTGCTTAATAATTTAAAAAGGAAATTTTCCAATATAATTAATTCAGTTGTAAGTGCGTGATGTGAAATTTTCCTGCGTGATATACCTAATAAGTTTCAAAATTGGATCTGATCAATTCAGACAAACGATAAAGTAGGTTCCAAATTATTTTATTTAAAATAATAATTCTTTATTTGAATTGTGTATTTCTTTTGTGTACACTGTCAACAGATCTGTCAAAAATCGACAGTCTTAATCTGAATCACTTATGGTTTTTAAAGCTTACTGCAGGTTTTTCAACGAAAAAATACAAATATGTTGAAAATAAATTGATAATATTTGTTTTTGATAGGCAATTTTCCGAAACAAATATTTTATGAATACTATAAGTTTCACAAATCTTACAGTTATTATAACACCCTGTGAGTTTTTAGGGTCCCTGCTAGAATACTTTAAATATAATTAAATTATATTTTGCAGTATTATCACAATATATAAAATACGGTGACCGGATAAATCATCAAAATGATAATGTATCACATCTTCAAAAACTTATATAATGTCACGGAAAGTGATGAAACAAAAAAAATATTAACTGGGTTATGTAGGTTAGGTTAGATATTTAAAAAAAATTTTCATCGTTTCTAATGACTTTATATCCATTTTTAAAGGTGTGTTGAATTGTCACTGTGTTGAGTTATCATGGAACCAAAAAATACATATTATGAGATTTGAATACTACTCTTACATGGAAGCGTTAGCTTACATACAGTACATTATTGCAGTTATTTACAAGTATTTAATAATATGTTAGGCACATGTATTACGTACATGTGATAAAAATGCAAATAATAATAAAACATGATTTGTATATATTTGGAAAAAAAAATGTCACTTATGGAAAATGAGTGAGATATAAGTTATTTTTAATCATCAATTCACGTGGAAACAGTTTTTTTAAGGATAAATAATTAAAAATATTTTTTCACAGATTTTTGCACATAATCGTGATAAAATATATATTGGTACATGGCTAGAATCCAGCAATTGTCGAAAATATTATTTTATAAGTACTCATATATAAATTTGTGTATAAAAGGCCCAAAAAAGCGTTTTTCCACTTCTGCCCTGTAAAATCCAATATCCCAAAGAGCCACTTCACTAATACATTTTTCCCGAGGTCAGTCCTACTGCGGTCCATCCCATCAATAATCGGAAGGTTGATAAAACCGAAGCACCAATTAATAACAGACCGGTACGAAGACGGATCATGAGCCCACGGGACGGATCCGAGGCCGTACGGTGTTCCGTCGCCGCTTTGGGAGTACCAGTGTACCGTGTTCTGTGTCCACTGTCCAATGTCCGATGTCGCGGGTTATGTTTGTAGCCACGGTACTATTGGGTGAATAATGCGGGACTACTGGTTGGCGGAATGTGCGCCGAAATAACAATTATTTTACTATATCTACGGTAATACTTCATCCAAGGAATACTAATAATGACGTTGTTTAGTATTGAAACAGTTTGGATAATACCTGCCATCATTTCCCATCATATACTACCATACCTACTATCCATTTCCTTTCTTAAAACAGCCTTACCCACATTGGAAAGAAGAAGATGATTTTTGTTGCATTGTAAATTGTCACAAGTCAGTAAATTATTCTCATTCGTGTCGTGTGGCAAGCAGGTGAAATCGTTGTGTCGTCGTGAATTGGAGTCGTATATTCACATTAGGGTGGATCGCCATTGTATGGAATTTTTTTTTTTTTATAAATTAGTTTTCGCGGGGTGCGGAATAGATGCTCTAGGTACATACAATTAAGCATACAAAATATCAATTTAAAATTTTGATAGCAAGTACTGCCCCAAAGCAGTTGAATAATTTAAAATCTTGTAAAAAATTGTCCCTTTATAAAACAGTTTTGTGTCAATATTAATACTTTAATTTTTACTTTTACATTTCATGATGAATAGAAATTGCCGCGCCTTAAATAATAATACTAAAAAAAAAGATAATATTTATTTTTCCGCGAAAATTTGACAAATTGCCGAGTCCACTTTCTCGCGCCTCGCTCGCGCACCACGCATCTTTAGATCTACCGTCCATATCTCGCAGTACAGTTTCAAGTTTTACTAACGTTGATCTTCCAACTGACCAACATTACTTTGCTTCATCTACTCCTTCTTCTTTTGTAATAAATCCAACATCATATCATCACAAATAAACATTGGATCGATACAGTATTTCTGATCAGGCAGGTGCTGCCATCGTCTGCGCTACATTGCAAGATATTGAATTAGTGACAACAGACAATCTTACAAACGTGATCGATTGTACTAAGATTCGACGTGCTCATGCCAAAGCTAGGATCACACTGACTGCCATCAACCAGCCCCATTTTGATTTGTGCATTAGCATATCGTTTACGGTCAAAGGATAAAACATTAATCATGGAGGATGGACGCAGAAAAGTTGTGATAGAAGAACATATCAGTCTTTTGAAAGAACCTAGCTCACAATATATTGGTTACATGGGCGTTAAGTTCGGCAATGCTAAAACAATAGCATATTTTGTGGCAAAATCCATTAATTTAGCGTGCATCGTGGCTATCGGATGTGACGGAACAGCAGTTAATACTGGAACTAAGTCTGGCATTATTCGACTTCTTGAAGGAAAGCTCCATCATCCACTTCAGTTGTTGGTCTGTCAGTTACATTCTAAAGAGTTAAGTTTGAGACACCTTTTCGAATACCTTGATGGATTGACAACAGGTCCTAGAAGCTTTAGCGGCCAACTAGGAAAGTTACTCAAAAACTGTGAACATCTTCCTGTGATAGAATTTCAAGCAATAGAATGCAACTTACCTATGAACCTTACTTATGAAATTACAAAATCCCGTGACGACCTTAGCACAGACCAGCTTTATTTATTGGAAATGTGCCGAGCAATCGCCGAAGGACAATGTAATGAAAACTTAGCGAAAAGAAACCCGGGTAAAATCTGTCATTCGCGTTGGTTAACAACAGCCAATACTATTCTCCGACTTTACACTTCAACCAAGAATCCGACAGAAATCAGGTGATATTGACTGAATTTGTGCTAAGAGTGTATGCTCCGATGTGGTTTAAAATAAAAACACAACCTTTGAGACAACCAAGAGCAGATTTCAACCGGCGAGACACCTCCACAAAACCATAAAACTGTCTCGTTACCTTCCAGAGCATTTGAAAAAGGTGGTAGATCCCGTAATTCAACGCAACGGGTATTTTGGCCAAGCAAAAATATACTTATTAGTATGTTAAACGACGAACGAAGACAGATAAGAGAGTTGGCTCTCAGACGGATTCTAAGTATCCGAGAACTTACGTTGGGGTTCTCTCCAATAAGAGTATTTAAGCCACCTACTTTTAATTTCAACGCAAAAGACTATATTGACTTGATCTACTGGGAAAAACCATCAGAAGCACCTCTTACAAAACTGATATCTAGCGAGACAATAATTGATGCCATTGCAAACCACGAAATTATCGAATCCAACATTTTGTGTATGTTCCGATTGATGCCCTGTCACACGCAAGCCACGGAAAGATGCATCAAAGTGGTAACGGCATCATGCTCTGCTGTTTGCGGCCCTGAAAGACGTGAAGGGTGGATACAAAACAAGCTAGAATCTTGTCGTATAATGCCAGTATTGAATTCGAAGAAGGACTATAAAATACAATAACTTTCATGATTTTTAACTATATTTTTAACAGTGTTTGTGATTTTTTTGTGTAGCAATGGTACTTTTATTGTTTCTTGATTAGTAAAGAATATTATTAGTAAATAAAAAGTTATTTTTTTTATATTTTAACTACTTTTATTGAGCAAAGATTAAACCCTTCTTTTTCTAGTTTCACGCTATTTTTTTAAAATTTGAATTGACTTGGGGCAGTACTTGCACTCGAAATATCTTAATGCTGTCATAATGACTTTTAAAGGTATCCCTATAGAGCATCCATTCCACACCCCGCTGCTAAGAAAAACATAAAAACAAAAAATCGATCCACCCTAATTCACATTCTTTTGTGCTCTGTTTGCAAAATATCATCTCGTTTTGGAGGAAATATTCACCCTGTATACAGTGCCAGTTCGTCGAGAGCCATACTGCAGGGATTCATTCCCCTAATTCAAGGTAGGCTATTTCCATCATTCCACATTCCCCGTGATATTCAAACCCAATTGAATGTGTTTTATATTTTCGTATCCTTGTTGATTTGGTTGACAGTCCATTCCGTGTGAGAGAACATGTTACAGACGAGTTGTTAAAACAAAAGTTAATTTGTAAAAATAGAAGAGGGAAAAATTACGGCAAGAACAGAAGGTTTGTAATTTTTATAATATGCATTAATCATTATTCAGTCGCCAAACATCGCATTTTATGCATCTCATTTTATCAAGTTAAATGAAGTTAATATAACAATAGGTATTATAGCTTAGGAGAATACTTCAAAGTTTACGTGGGTTCAAGTGAACTAGTATGTTCACTTCAAAAAATGCTTTACCTAACTTTTATCTTTAACAAGCTGAAGTCCCCGGCGTTGCCCGGGCTTCATGCAGAGTTTTTATAAATCATATGTAAAAATTAACCGTTTTTTTTAATGTCAAATGTGCAAAATTTCATCAATCGGAATAAAACTGTAGATTTAATATTGCCGTGCACCAGCATGTCCGCCACAGACACTCTTCTTTTCATAAAGTGATATTATATTATATGAATATTTCTTTGCTTTCGGCGCAGTGTTCCAGCGCTTAGGCATACCGGGTGGTCCCACGCACATCTGACACTATCAATACAAAATAATACACAATGATTGCATTGCTTTGGTCCGTCGGGTATAGTGACCTTTAGCGTGCATTCACTATGGGAACAATCTGAAAAGCTCTGAAACATCGGGAGGCATCGATTTCGTTCGCGAATTTATCAACACTTAGTTCATAATTTTACTACGAAGAACGTTAACAGTATTTTTTAACTAGTTACTCGTTACCTCGTTACATTCGTTTGCAAAGCGGCGTACATCATCAAACATATGTTAATTTCCGTGGTGATTCTGTCTGTGAGAGATTGTAACTCTGGTTAAATGATATTTTCAAAATTTCAGTTGTTTGCGTCAAAAATTGAAACCTGTTTAATTTGGTAGACGGGTATGGGTACCGCCACTCCGGGAACCATTTGTTGAATTACCAACACCCGTGGCGTATGTCACCCCAAGTGGTTTGCTAAGTTTGGTGACTTTGCAGGGGTGCCCGGGTTGATGGGGTTAGGATTGTCTAGGTCTTGGCAGTGGATGCATTTGATCACCTACTGCGTGGCGGGTTGGATCGGGAGAGATTGTTAAAGATCACCTTTTAACTTCTCCGGCCTTGCACTGCACTGGGAGGGATGGATTCATAATAATAATGATTGGATTATTTATATAGCGCCGTTTTAGCGCTCCCATCTACGTCCAGCATCTCAACATACCCCAATTGGGAATGACATAGTCTCACTGGTTCCAAGCGGTTGGGAGCAGTTGGCACTCATGTGCGGTATACACATTAAAAATATGTTTTATTTTTCTGTGACAAAAGTCCCATGATTCCTTACTCATTCCCTGAATATCCTCATATCTGAAGCCAGTCGGAAAATAGCATCCCCAATTGGGGTATATTATGAGGATGAAGGAAGCATGGAAGGAAAGGAGATGGGAAAGAGGCTAGTTGGGAAGTACCCGAAAATGAGATCTGGATGGCCAAAAATGGCTAAAGTCATTTCAAACAATATTTCGATTCTAAATTGTGGTCTCTCAAAGGGTGATACTGAGAGTATTTGCCACTTTGATCGCTATTTATAAACATACTAGTAATTTTTTATGGTTATGAGAAAATGTATTTCTCTGCTTGTAATGTAATTTTTAGTACTAAGGGGTCACAACTGCCACTAGCCAGGCTAGATTGTAAAAAAATTGCAAGTAGTAAGTATTAAGAAGTATAGGTATAAGAAGTACATGTATAAAAAAAATGTTCTCCCTTATCAGTAGCGTCTTTCAACACTCATCCATCGTTTTTACTTCTCATTTTCAAACTTGTCTTTTCTAAACATGTTTTAAAAAATTTCCTTCATCACACACAAATAACATTGACTTCGAATTCAAAATTAACGTAGGTACAGGTTGAAATTATAATAACGATAATTCCGTTCATCGCTTCGGATACAATATCCAAACATCAAACCCGTAACCTTTACAAAGTTGACAGGCCAGCGTGATACAGAAATTAAAAACACTAAACAATACAAAAAATATTTTTATTAAAAATCCTTTTTCGTCATTGAACAGACGTGGCAGGGTTGCCACACAATAAAAATAAATTAAATTTTGTGTTCATAAATTAAAAATTTTAAAGATAGATATATATTATATTTTTATTTCTGGGTTTCGAATCACTTAATCAAATATTTGAAAAATTTAAAGTATCATCATAATAAGCGGAGGCAGGGGAATTTAACCAGACGCGACTCATAAATTATCAGCTTTTTATGTGAATACGGCATAGTTCTAACTGTTTGGAGGCTGTTCAAACTATCTGGAGACCATGGCATATCCATTTGGGGTATGTTGTTAGGCTGAAGGTAGTGGAGAGTGGAAGGAATTAAGGAAAAGAAGGTGGGGAATCACCCAGCTATTCAGATCTGTTAACCAAACATGGCCAAAGCCATTTACCTTCGCGTACACTCAGAAATAATTATTTGCTTTTTCTAAATCAATACTCGACAAATTATGGATACCATTCACCTATGTCCAGAATGAAAAGACTTGTAAACTCAAGTCAGGACCTTGAATTTTTCTGCGAAGCTTAATGCCAAATCGCTGTTTTGATTAATCTTTATAACGAATTGGTGTACATTATGAAAACCAAAAAATATGCTTTCTTTAAGTTGAAGGTTTTCCTATCGTTTCGCTTGAGTAGAATACAAATAAAAAAATAAATTACTCAATAAAAAATATAAATGCATACTACTACAAAAAATATTTTTTCAATAGAAATGTATGAACGCATAAAGGAAACAACTTTTAAAAATACTGTTTTATAGCTAAAATTAACTGTGACAGTTTCACTTGATTAACTTTTTTTGCTTTCTTATAAAATTATTTACAAAATAAGTAAAAACCAGTTTTTTGCTTGAAATCGAACGTTTCTAGACTCCGTTTGTCAAGCAATTTTAATGCCTATTACCTACGATATAAGGTATATCAAGAATATACACATTTTTGGCTTATAGCTTCCTCAATGATTTTTGTCAGTCTCAGTCTCAGTCTAAATTAATATTTTATATTGATGTGGCAATAGTTAATAATAATAATAATAATAATTGGATAATTTGTAGAGCGCCGTTTTTGTGAAAAATCACCTCAAGGGCGCTGTACAATTTATTTCCTAGGATCTACATTTGTTATTTAGAAATGATACCAAAACATACTTACCTGGCAAGTCACTTCCAACAAACACACTTATATTAAAAAGTTTATGCTTATAAAAGATAGAACTGCACGCAGAGGACACTATATCAAAAAAACACTGGTCGTCGCATGATCTTAAGTCTGCTATAGTTTTTATTTTAATTTAAATGTATTTTAACTGTCCTAAAAGCCTACAAATTATTTATCATTTTTATTTATTTATTTTTAATTATTATTTTTATTTATTTTATTTTATTTTTAGTATTTTTTACATTTTGTTAATTTAAATGTAAATTGCCGTCAACTGTGAAAGTGGAGGTTTCTGAAATTATGGATACGACTGTCTGAAAAGGTGCGTTTTAAGTTTAGACCTAAATTCTGTCGAGTCTGCGATCATTCTCAAATCATGTGGCAGTCCATTCCAGGCTTTAGGTCCTGACACGGCAAAAGCACGCTCACCGAACTTAGTATCTGGTGTGCGCTTTGGTTCCTTCAACCTTCCGATAGCTGATGACGTTGCTGACCTAAGGGTTGACTGTCGGGAGTTGGAATCTTCTGGAATACACAATTCTGATAAATAAGCCGGAGCCATTCCGTTAAGTGACTTAAATACCATCCAGCATACCTTGAACTGGATTCTTTCAGGACATTTGAGCCAGTGCAGATTTTTGAGATGCTCTGAAATGTGGGAGTATTTAGATACTCCGGTGATAAGCCTTGCCGCGGCGTTGAAAACGGATTGTAATTTGTTGATTTGACATTTAGGGAGACTTGCATATATTCCGTTGCAATAATCTAGACGTGAAACAACATAGGAATTGACTAGCAATTTAGTCGCCTCTGTTGGCAGGTTTCTCCGCACTGCTTTAATTTGCCTTAATTGAAAGAACCCCGTGCTTACAGTTCTGTTCACCTGAGTTTTAAGGGAAAAATTAGCATCCAGATTGACACCCAGTAATTTGATGCACGTTTTTGGAGTGATGTCACTTCCGGAAAAGTTGTCTCTATTAAAACCTCTATTAAAACCTTGTACTCGTCATGATTTGAGATTATGTTTATTTATTATGTGCCCTATTTTTCTCATAGCAGTATTTTTTTGATTATCCTGTATTGTAACATTTCACCTTGTATTTAGCTTGTGTAATATGTGATGCGTTGAAATTGGAATTAATTAAATTTGAATAAACGTTCCTGATTGTCCTGGTAGTCGATAGCCTTATCCCTCTACCACCGAGACCACTAAACGATGTTTTATTTTACGCAAAAAAGGCGCCAAAATGATCGTGTGAGTGAGGGCAAATTAAAACCACATAGTTTCCTGGAGGCACATCTGCGCTGAATCAATGACTCCCAATGACTGAACAACCGTCGATGATTATCCTCTACCTACGAAGAAAAAAATTATTTATTATAAAACAAGGAGAACCACAAAAAAATAAAGATGATATTTCAGAGCTTCTTAGATGATTTTCACAAAAACAGCACAAACAAATAATTATCCTATCATTATTACTATTTTTGACTAGTCTAACTACCCAATTTCAGCTTAAATTTCCACTTTTTTATTTTTTAATGAATCAAAGAAAAAAATGTATAAAGAAAAGCTCAGCCGATTTCATAACGCCAGAGCTCACCGCCCTAAAGTTTTTAAAGCAAACCATTTTTTTAAAAATTTGGATTTGCCTTGGTATACCTCCTTAATAAAAACATTAAGGAAACTGATAATACAAATGAGTACCTACTTACACGTGGTAATTCGAAAAATCAATACGAACTAATAATGCAATAAGCACCTACTTACCGGAGGAAATTAAAAAAAATCTAACGGAACTTACAATACAAATGAGTACCTACCTACCTGGAGCAATTAAAAAAAAATATAACTTTATTTATTTAATTATTTATTCATTTTCAAAAAAATAGAAAAATTCATTTTTTCAATTTTTATACGAGTAGTGTACATTAAAAACAAAACCAATTCTTCTTTACTTCTGATAAGAGAACTTATAAAATTTATAAGAAAATGTGACCTAAGAAAAAACATCTATTTTATTGAGCTTATTCTGGTAGTAATCGAAGATGTCATATTAAGACATGATAATTATCATATTATAAAAATAAGACTGTTATAACATCAATTAATTAATTAAAGTCAGATTATTTTAATTTCATCCTGTGACCCAGTTTTCAAAAGGTTTGCGGTTCAGAAAAAACACAATAAAATATCTTTTTTATTTGATTTTGTGTTTAAAAACTTAATATCTGTTAAGAGCTTCATCTGACACAAAATCTCAGTATATAAAAATATCATAAAGTAAAATTTGGGGGCAACCCTGAAATTAATATCCCCGTCAAAATTCAAAATCAAATCTGAAACCACAGATTCGGTGTTTATGAAGTTGGCGGCTAAACCACCGGCAGATATGTTACCCATATCAACAAAAAAAATCACAAACAGACAATAATAATATATATCCAAACAAAAAATACCCGAACGAAACAAAAATAATCGGTAACAGTTGGGAATTCACTCACGAGTTTTGTTGTGGGTGAATGCGCGGAGAACGTTTTACAATTTGAAGACGGTGCAGAGAAAATATTGTCTTTGTCAGGTATGTTTTTTATGTGTTTTACTTATTAATTTGTATTATTACCACATTTTGGCTTTAACATAGTATCAGACATAAACTTTAGCATGAGAAATTGCGTAAGTGATAAAGAGCCCTTATAAGTATGTAAAATAACAAAGGTTAGTAAACCGAAGTTAAGAAAATCTATAAATAACAAAGCAAAAAGTGGTCGTGTTTAAACAATACAATATTGGAGTATCAAAAAAATACTATATTTACATATAACAAAACTGTCCTGAGTATTTTTTGTGGAAACTTCACTGGTTAATGCAACATGTAATAATTTGAATAAAATTGTAAAACTGTGTATTGACACTAAAATAAAAAATAAAATAGAAGTTAAGAACATAATATGTAAGTAACAAATCAAAGTTAATTTTGGTAATCATGTAGTAACTGCACTCAAATATTATAAAAAATAGGATAAATAACTAACTTACTAACTAACAAACATCACGCTTCACCGTTTCATTACAGCGGTAGAATTGGAAATTAGACAACCACACAATTGGCACACATTCCTTGCTTCATTCGAATTCATAATTCTTCTCATCATACAATTTAATATTTTGACTTAGGAATACCAGTCTCTTTTTGAGGAAAATCAAAAATGAACTATAAAATGTTTCAAGTGCAAGCGATTCTGTTAAAAAATTGTTTGCACTTTTTCACGGCATAAAGGTTAAATTCGCATATTAAAAAATTCAATGCCAGCAGAAAGAAATTTCAATGCCAGCAGCGCATGAACAATTTGTCGGCGGGAAAAATTCTAGTCACTGGTGCACGAACGTTTTTCCATAGGTTAAACTATAGACATGGCTTAACTCAAGTTTTTGATTCACTTGATCGTGCCTTGTTTTCCTTGGGTAACATAATAAATAATGTACGAATAAAAGTCTAATACAACTATGATCAGATTATTATATGCGTTTTTAAAAATAATAGTAATTTAGGAAGATTTAAATTTCACAAAAAATATTCAGGTTTAACTGCCACAAAAATTCCGTAAGCGTTAATTGCATATAGCCAATCTATCTGCCAAACATCAACAATCACCTCCCTTACCCATTTAAATAAATAACGAATTTCAAATTATAAGCCCCGTCTTTAAAAGGTATAATGCATGACTTATTTCCACAGTAAACGCATTCAAAATTCAAGCGGTGCTGAACTAACCCGTGATTGGCATTTAGAAGCATCCCTGACAGTTAGATAAATACTTTGGTATACCACCATACGATTTTTTTAACATTTTTTAGACTTGTGCCCTTTTTTGTAATGTGACGTTGAACGCTGTTGCATCTGAAATTGATCCCGCTTATTAAATAATTAATGCCTTCAACTGGGGTTTGATCGACGATTCTAATCAAACGGTTGATTGGATAATTACTTATTATTAAAATTGTATGTTGCTAATATTCAAAATGTGAGTGTTGACCACCCGAATATTACTTTAAGGCGATGCACTACGTCGTGTAATATTTTAAATTGGGCCTCTATCAATAACAACCCTTACGTAGATGGCGATAAGGTTTAAATTCCCGCTTAACACCATCCGCCTTTTTTTGATTTATGCAAGAAAAAAGCATGGCCAAAAAGTGCCTTTTATTTTATTTTGTGGATGTTCAGGCATAAATATTTAATTTTTTTCGTTCATTTAATAAATAACTTAATTGGCCACATTATACAATAAAATCATAACCGAAAATGGGTTCGTAAGTAGGAGTTTTTTAACTTTAAAGCAATTTTCATAAGCCTTTCATTATTTTTTCTGGGCTTTAAAAAGACTTATCTAAAAAATACTCGATTATTTCAAAGGCCAAGATGTATTCTACTCGCAGTATTTAATTAAAGCATCTGAAACATTTCTAGGCGACCAAATATTCAAACCAAAAACACATGATTTTGCATTACTACGTATGGCATCGCCTTAAGATATTTATGCATTAAAATCTTGACACACTCATCTCTGTAGTTGTTCGCGTTTATTTCAAAAATGTTTGTGCATATAAAAAATCTGTTGATTTAAAAATAGGCCGCTCGTCCGTTATATTCTTCATTGGACATCTGTAAAGCAAAATGTGTGCAGTTGTAATTACTCCAATTTGAGAATTTTAAAGTTCACGGTGTACAATCTTAGCTATAAAGCATAAAATCTGTTTTTCTGGCGCAGCAAAACATGTTTTGTTTTTATGTGAAACCTTACAAGAGTCCCAACTGCTCCCAACCGTCTGGAGCAAGTGAGACTACGGCATCCCTAATTGGAGTATTTCGCTGAAGGTAGTATAGGGTAAAATAATAGTGGGGAAGAGGAAGATGGGGAAGATGAAGGTGGGGAAGAGGAAAGTGAGGAAGTACCTGGCTATTCAAACACGATCAAAGCCATTTCAAACAACGTTTCAATACTGAATGGAGGTTTTCAACATAGCGATACTGAGAGTATCTCCTGCTCCGGAATGTGCAAATATACCTACTACATTATAATAGAGCAGTATATATTATTTCAAATGATAAATTGTGAAATAACACAAATTAATCAAATATTATTTAGTTGCCCATGCCGGGTTTTGAACCAGCTAACTAGTAAAAGTAAGCTCCTTGGTCACGAAATTGGTGCAGAATTAGAATGCAAAATTACATTGCAAATTAAAAATAGGTGGCAGAACAGGCAGAACATTTTTTTGTCGGCACCAATGGCAGCAGCAAAATCTCCAGAATCGCAGTTGTATTAAAATTTGCACAATTCCGTCCCAAATTCCTTAGTCAACGTAAAGATCAATTTAAAGCTCCAACGCTTAAATGCAATTGCGGTTGCAGAGCAGAAAATAGTTGAATTGATCGGAAAATTTCAGATAATTAAATTTACCTACGTAATAAAGGACGTTCTGCCTCAAGTTTCTGAAAAAATCGCAATTTCTCTATTGGCGTTTCGCTAAAAACCCCAACAAACAGTGCGTTTTCATTTCAACCTAGAATAATATTTACATAAACAAATACAAGCTACTTGCCACTTTGAAGAAAAAAAAGTTTGGTGTTCTATCCTTTGCGTGTTGTTAACATTTGATTTGAATTACGAAGAAGTACGCCTGAAGCGCCACATTTGTAATAAAAATTCCGCCATCGAATTGTAATCATAATAATTGCATGTTGTAATGATGGAGTCATGATACAATTATGTAGGCAGTGGCGTGCATGCGAAATTGAAAGAAAGAAAACCAACATAATATGATAATTAATTAGTTACTAAAGTGATTATATTAAGACGAAGCTACAAGACAAAAATGTGTATATTCTTGGTATACCTTATATTGTAGTTAATAAGCATTGAAACCGCTTGACAAATGGAGTCTAGAAACATTCGATTTCAAGCACAAAACTGGTTTTTATTTATTTTGTAAATAATTTTATAAGAAAGAAAAAAAGTTAATCAACTGAAACTGTCACAGATAATCTTAGTAATAATACTGTATATTTTTAAGTTGTTTACGCTTTCATACATTTCTATTGAAAAAATGTTTTTTTAGAAGTTTACATTAATATTTTTTATTGAGTAATTTATTATTTTATTAGTATTCTACTCAACCGAAATGATAGGAAAACTTTCAATTTATCAAAAGCATATTTTTGGTATTCATAATATTAATCAATCAAAATAGTGATTTAGCACTAAGCTTTGCCTTAAATGTGAATACCGCACAAGAGTCCCAACTGCTCCCAAACGTCTGAAGCCACTGAGACTGTGGCATCCCCAATGTATATTATTTACAACAACAACAAATATATACATACACATTTTTTTAACAGCGTTACTACTAAAAGATTTCAGTTAAGAAATGCATTCTCGAGTTTGAGGTAGGGAGCAGTTAAGAAGCTGAAGGTTGTGGAGTGTGGGAAGGGGAAGAAGGAGATAGGAGAGTGGCTAATCAGATCTGAAATACGGCTATAGCCATTTCAAGCAGCGTTTCAATTCTGAATGGTAGATTTACACCAGGACGATACTGAGAGTGTCTTTCACTGTGGAACGTGCTGCAAGTATTTGAAATTTAAGTTAATAAATTGTGAAATAACACAAATTCATTAAAAAAAATTACTACCATGATTTGAACCCGCGACCTTTGGATTATCAGTCGTAAGCCTTACCGCGAAAGTTGTACTAATTAATAGAAGCACAAACAGAGGGCACTGACTGTTATATTTGTGATTTGTACCAAAAGGCGAGAAGTTCCTTGAATGAGCATTGTTCACATATGTAGTTTTTTAAATATAGAATGAAGACAATATGTTAAATATGACGTGTGGTCGTTAATCAGAGCTAATGCGCCTATATGGACTCCACGCGCACGCCCATGCATCGACGTGAAAATAAAACAAGAACACGCACACTCTGAAAGGGGTAAACAATGGTGATGGAATGCAAACTTACAAATTCCTGAATACCTTACACCATGTACCTACATACCTAAATATGAATAATCGATAATTTTAATTTTATTTTTAGCACAGTTTTTATCTTTGTTGAGTCCTTAGAAATGCATTACACAAAAATGGCGATTATAATAAAAAAGTCAAGTAATATATTATCATTATTGCTGGCAATGTTTGAATTGAAAATTTCATAACTTTTTTTACATAAATCCTATTCAGTAGGCCCTGAAGAAAAAAAATCTCTCAGGGCCTAAGTCATCTTTGGGGATGCTGTGTGGTGGGTTTTCTCAGAGAAAGGAAGGAGATAAAAGGTATGATTTAGAAAGGGACGCTTAGATGGTTTGGGCGTGTAGAGCGAATGAGCGAAGAAAGGAGTGTAAGGAGGATATATTATGCAAATGCGAATGGTAGTAGAAGTCGGGGACGCCCGAGGAAGACATGGCACGATCAAGTGAATCAGATGCTCGAGTCGCGCCATGTCAGGAGTCAGAATAATAGAAGAGTATGTATGAGACGATGTATGAATGTGAATTAGGCAAGAAGTGTGTGCCAAGACCGAGTTGTTTGGCGGTCCGTCCTTTCTGCCTACCCCTGCAGGGAAACGGCGTGATGGTTAGTTAGTTAGTTAGTTTGGGGTGGGTGGAAATCTGGGGGTCAACATGTTCAGGAGTAACGGACGTATGAATCCATCCCTCTCACTGCGCTGCAAGGCGATGGGTCAAGAGAGACCAGTTAAAGAGGTCAAAGAGTCTCCCCAAACCACCCTCTCCCGCTCTGGCACGCTACGCAGCTGATGGGCAGGCGCATCGTGAACACACCTCACCCGATGAACCCGGGCACCCTTACTTAATCACCAAACGTAGCGAACCACTTGGGGTGACCTATGGCAGAAGTGTTGGTTATCCAATATATGGTTCCTGGGGCAGAGGTACCCAAACCCGCCTCCTAAATTGAAAATATAAGCATGTAAAAAGAAAATTCAAAGACAGTATCTAACGCTTCATAATTTAACAATTTAAAATATATTATAAACTTGCACAGACCTCTGATAAAATAGAGTATGTATGAAGCAGAAAGTATTAATAATATTTTATTCTTACGCGCGTCGCCTTTCAAAAGACGATCAGAAATTTCATTTTCATCAACATCTTTACTAACCTTGAACAATTACGACATCTGTTTAAATTTAAACAAAAGAAATGCACATTTCAAATATAGAATTATTAACCAATAGAATAAATTTTGTACCTATTTTATCGCTTGTCTGAATCGTGCCGACAATCAGTTCCAATTTTGAAAAACGAAGCAAATTCACTAGGGTCATTGAACCGGAGTTACACAAAGACACACGGCCGAAATTATTATTTTTACTTTCACCATTGCTAGTTTGTAAAAGTTGGTTCGTGCACGATTTTTTAAATCTTTGTTTTTTGACCTTTAAGCTTTTCTACCATACAGAAGTCCATTAAGGGGTGAATAATTGAAACTTAATGGACTTGAAAATATTTGCAATATTGATCCTGCAGCTATACTGGAAATCATTTCATGGCTACTATTAAAAAATAAAAATAAAATTATTCCTAAATAATAAAACCGCCCTTGCAATTTAATATACGAGTATCTCAATAAAAAAACCAATAAACCGCCTTGGGGCAAATCGCCGGAAGAGCGTGCACTGAATACCAATATTTTAAATAGGTATCTACATAAGAAGTGCAGTGAAATAATCATTTCAGTTTTGGTTCTATTTAGGCTTCGACCATAAAGTAACATCTGTGGAAAAATCATCATTCTTAGGGGTACAAACGCAAGACTTGGGTTCGAACTTTGAGAGTCGTTTTCTCAGGCTGTATGGCGCCGAACGGACTGAAATTTTGGTGTCCTACTAAAAATCATGATTTGAAGCAAAATCATTATTGAAATATGCATTAAGTAGCATTTGTGGAAAAAATATCATTCTTACGGGCAAATGCGAGACTCGGGTTCGATCTTTGAGATTAGTTTTCTCAGGCTCTATGGCTTTGAAAAGACTGAAATTTCGGAATCGTACTAAGAATCATGGTCTGAAGCGAAATCAATATCAAAATCTGCATTAAGTAGCATTTGTGAAAAAAATATCATTCTTACGGGCACAAATGCAAGACTTGGTTTCGAACTTTGAGAGTCGTTTTCTTAGGCTCTATTGCGCCAAATGGAATGAAATTTTGGAATCCTACTAAGAATCATGGAGCGTGAAGCGAAATCAATATTGAAATCTGCATAAAATAGCATTTGTGCTACTGGCTACTAGCTACTGGCTGGCTGATTTGTAACTATTAATGAGGAGGTTCTCAAAAAATAATAATTAATTAATTAATTTTAATATTATTTCAATGAAAATTACACACTTTTTTTTCACCTGTATTTAGTAAATGTTTTAAAAAACCATTATTTTTGGAACATGTTGACAATTTCTATTAAATAGTGGTGTAAAGAAAGTTTGCGATCTTCATTTAGCTTGCTTCATGTTAAACGTAATTAGCTACATTAGTGAAGAATTTTATATTAATAAATCGATGTTCAACCTTATATTGAACAACGCGTGTCTATATGATCGGTAGTGTTTTTTGTTGTTGTTATATAACTAACGTTTTGCCTGTTGCACCCGATGGTGGGGATTAAATTTTATCTTTATTCCCAAATATAAATTCATAATAACAACAATCTCAATAGCAAAAACCAAAACAATCACAACCACTACAAAACACCACCACCACCTCAACCTTGACTACAACCAAAACCACAACAACAACAACCACAACCACAACCACAACCACAACCACAACCACAACCACAACCACAACCACAACCACAACCACAACCACAACCACAACCACAACCACAACCACAACCACAACCACAACCACAACCACAACCACAACCACAACCACAACCACAACCACAACCACAACCACAACCACAACCACAACCACAACCACAACCACATCCACAACCACAACCACAACCACAACCACAACCACAACCACAACCACAACCACAACCACAACCACAACCGCAACCGCAACCGCAACCGCAACCACAACCGCAACCACAACCACAACCACAACCACAACCACAACCACAACCACAACCACAACCACAACCACAACCACAAACACAACCACAACCACAACCACAACCACAACCACAACCACAACCACAACCACAACCACAACCACAACCACAACCACAACCACAACCACAACCACAACCACAACCACAACCACAACCACAACCACAACCACAACCACAACCACAACCACAACCACAACCGCAACCGCAACCGCAACCACAACCACAACCACAACCACAACCACAACCACAACCACAACCACAACCACAAACACAACCACAACCACAACCACAAACACAACCACAACCACAACCACAACCACAACCACAACCACAACCACAACCACAACCACAACCACAACCACAACCACAACCACAACCACAACCACAACCACAACCACAACCACAACCACAACCACAACCACAACCACAACCACAACCGCAACCGCAACCGCAACCACAACCACAACCACAACCACAACCACAACCACAACCACAAACACAACCACAACCACAACCACAACCACAACCACAACCACAACCACAACCACAACCACAACCACAACCACAACCACAACCACAATCATAACCACAACCACAACCACAACACTTATTAAGACTAACTCTAAATTTGATGAATTAGTTAAAATCTGTAAAACAACCCGTCTTAAATTTTTCATTCGTAGAACATCATTTAAAAACAATATACTTATATTATTTAAAATTAGTCAAATTTGGTACAGTTTGACAATAGCTTTGAAAGCAATAACAGCCATTACAAAAATACATAATAATAAAAATAAATTTTGCAGAACTTTATGTGTTTTAAAATAATTAAATTAGATTTATTTAAAATTAGAATAAATATGTGCAAATATATTTTTTAAATCTACAAGTTTTTTAAATAGTTCGTTAGTTTCTCTTTTCGCCTACTGCAAAGTTAAGTACGTCAAGCTGTAAGGTGTATCGTTGTGTGGAACAAGAAAATAAACCAGAGATTTCGTCATTTATTCAAATTCACAAGAGCTTGCTTCTCTTAATTCGGATCGACATCAAAACGTACACAAAAGCCTCAAAAAATAAATAAATTCTCAGCCCGAATTCCGTCGATTCAGATTCTCCTTTGAAGCAAATAAATCTTAGATTATTTCCACAGACATTTTTTTATCGAGGTGCCATATCAAGAAAAAAATGTCTTATATAGAGGTGTTCGTAAGTCTGGAAATACGACTTGTGAGAGAAGTAACTAACTAACTTACCATCTCTCCGTTCGTTAGTTAGTAGGCAGAGAGGACGGATCGCCAAAAAATTCGGTCTTGGCACATACTCCTTGCCTCATTCACATTCATTTATAGTCTTATAATTATCTGGACTATTTTTCTGACTCTCGACATGGCCCGACTCAAATATCTGGTTCACTTGATCTCCGATTTTCTTTACACTCCTATCTTTGTTAGTTCGCTCAACATGCCCATCCCATCTAAGCGTTAGTTCGCTCAACATGCCCATACCATCTAAGCGTCCCTTTCTTCATCTTACTCATTACGTGTACATCTGTCTTGCATTCCTTGCTAATCTCCACGTTTCTCATACGATCATGCAAGGTATTACCCCACATACGCATCAGGAATCTCACTTTTATAGCATTCAGTCTGCTTTCCACCTTTCTTTGCTAGTTCCATGCCTCACTGCCATACATCAGGGTAGGTACCAGCACTCCATTATGTTAGCGCCATTTTTTTGTGAGCGTCAACCGCGTTTAGTCCTCCTTTCATGGAGTTTCCTGAATTTACCCATCGTTTGATATCAGGCATCTCTCGTAAACATACTTCCCAAGTACACACACTCATCCACTGGATCCAAGTATTCATCAGTCACAACCGTATTGCACACTGTTTTCGTAATCTCTCTTTCAAACCATGACTTTAGACTTACTTATATTCATCATTATCTCATCACTTGTAAGAGAGCTTAAGGCGATGCACTACGTCGTGTAGTATTTTAAATTGAGCCGCTATCAATAACAACCCTAACGTAAATGGCGATAAGGTTTATATTCCCGCTTAACACCATCCGCCTGTTTTGATTTATGCAAGAAAAAAAACGGCCAAAAAGTGCCTTATATTTTATTTTGTGGATGTTCAGGTATAAATATTTAATTTTTTTTAGATCATTTTATAAATAACTTAATTTTCCACATTATACAATAAAGTCATAACCAAAAATGGGTTCGTAAGTAGGAGATTTTGAACTTTAAAGCAGTTTTCATGGGTCTTATCCATTATTTTTTCTGGGCTTATAAAAAGACTTATCTAAAAAATACTCGATTATTTCAAAGGTCAAGATGTATTCTACTCGCAGTATTTAATTAAAGCATCTGAAACATTTCTAGGCGACCAAATTTTCAAACCAAAAACACATGATTTTGCATTACTACGTATGGCATCGCCTTAATACAATATTAATTGTAAACGTTGCATGAACTTGTTTGTCGCATTCTCTCTGCGAGTACATTATTTATAATAACATCATGCTTGTTCAGCTTTTTGCGAAACAAAGTTCTTATCAATTCATAGCACGCCGGTAGAATCAATTCTTACTTATAGAGTTGTTTAGCGCTTTTAATAATTTTTCTTTCTTGAAAAATTTTGTCAATATCATTTTGATTTTAGTTGTAAACCTTTTCACTATTTAGTATTGTATTTTTTGACATAATTTAAAAGTATTATATATTATTTTGTATATACTTGAGGCGGTATTCCATGGCGTTAATATTTATTTTTTTGTTTGTTTTTAATCAATGGTCTTCACAAAATGACTGATTTTTGTTAAAAAATATTAAAATCTAATTTTTGTACACGTTATAAATTAACAATTTAAACGTTAATATTTAACGTTATAAATGTATGTAGTTTATTATTTAATTAACGTAATTTTGAAGATTTTATTATTAATGTTTTAGATGTTAAAATTGTTTGATAATATCAAACTCTTAACGCAGAGTCGACCTCGTAATGCATATGTAGCATAATTTAAAATTGAAAACATTAAAATATAAGGTAAAACATCAATCATTGAAAATTATGGGTATATTAGTTTTACTGACAAATTTTGTAGTTTCCAAACTTATGTACATGATTATAAAACCGCCGAAAACTGTCGTACCTTCCGTTCGATATCAAACAATAAACAATGTCCTTTCGATTCAATATCCCCAGATCGAATCGAATTAAGAGTTGAAGTATCAAAGTTTCGAAAACTTCGAAAGCTCGGGGTTTCGTTGGATTCGAACCGTTCTTACATCAAACAATAATAGCTCTCCATCGACAACAAAGGTGGAAGGAGACACATTGATTTTTTTTCAACATTAAGACTTTTTATTTTCAATCGAGTTTATTGTGAAAATGATTTAAGTCCCTTATTTATTCGTTCACCCACACTTTTGTTGTAATTTTTAAGGCCACTTCCTAGAGGAAGAACAACGTAATTGAAAAAATAAAAACTGTTTAACAATATAATTGTCTTGCATCATAATTGTTTTTATTTAATATGATATTATTTTATCGTTTCTACAGACTGGTTTCGCTTGAATTAAAACAACTTATATAAAATATTTTTTCTTGTTAAAAATTGGAAGAGAAGAACCAGAAGAAGAACATTTTTGGGTTTTTCTCATATGTGTATCGACAAATTAACACTCTAAAGATCTACAGCTCATGATGTTAATGATTTGAGTTGGGAAAAAAGTTGCATTCCCCTAGTTATTCCAAAAAAAAGCCATTAAATTTTTTTAAATGCCAAGATCACCGTTAGAGAGATCTTAAGGACAGACAATGCATAAGTTTTTTTTTTGCGTTTTGACAAAAATTGTTATTCGAAAGTCTCCAGCTTGTGATGAAAACAGCAAGCTGACAGCCATATAAACTTACAAATTACATGAAACATGTGCGCAAATTTCACGGTGGCAGGGCTCACTGTTCAGGATTCTATGCTGCTCTAGCACCCTAATACCACGTTTTCGAAATACGATTTAAAAAATAGTGATTTAAGATTTTCACGGCCAAAAGTATTTTTATTATTTGTTTTTGGGGTGTTATGTCGTGTTGCGCTAACTCACAACTAACTCACGAGATGTGACATCTGCCCTGATGATGGACACTGTAACTTTGTCCGAAAAGTTGGCTAAAGAAAGAGTTAGCGGAACACGGCATAACACCCCAAAAACAAATATCAAAAATAAAAAAATAGTGTTTGATTAATATCTAGCATTTACCTTATAACGGTATAACTATTTGAAAATGTACAATATTGGGTTGCCTTTCTTCTCCTGCGAGCCCCCATACACCTGGCAAATAGGGTCCCTAATCCAAATAAATTCTTCTACCTACTTGTGTTATATTTGGATTGCCTTAGACCCCTGTCCTCGGCCCAGTAAAGAGTTGCGCCTCACCTGACGACGGTGCCTGGTGACAATACTAATGCTACAACAGCTACCTGCATTCACCATTATTGGCCCTCATTGCTTCTTTCCGACGAACAGGGCGCCTTTGATGCCTTTTACGTCAAGAGCTTTTAAGAGTTGTTAATTTCTATGATGTGAGAGTGAAATTTGAACAGTTTTGTATTGATTTTTGACTACGAATATTTGTAAGATCTGTATTGGTTTTATTATTGTGAAACATTAGATCTGAGTGTCAAGGTTCTTGGCGTATGCAATTTAGTTCTCCTGAAAATTTAATTAAAAAAATATTTTATTTATTTATTGTTTCTTTATTTTACGTTAGAATTTTATTATGTACTATATTTGCACTTCTGATACCTACATTCCTACAAACAAGATAGCTGTGATGGAATACTGCCATTCAGAGGCTTGAAATGTGTTAATCTATGTTTAGTAACCCGATCTGATGACCAGGTTTTCACACTTTCTATTCGCATTCTTCTCTTTACTTCTTTCAGACTCATAAAAATCGCTTAACGATTTAAGGAAATCATAAAAATCACCTCATTATACTAAGAATAGATGATTTTTGTTCTTCTTCTGGTGTCGTCTCATATTGGAGGTTGGCTACCATCAGTACAAACTTCACTCTAATAACTGCAGCCTGAAACATCTTAGTGAAACCTCACTTGTGGCAGTCACCTCGGTTTCGAAGTCATCAAGTGCGGCGTCCTTCTCTAGAACTTTTCAATTAATCTTTTCCTAGATTACCAGTTGGGTAAAAATGTATTGATTGCTCCTTGTCATGTGTACAATTTCCAAGATACAGGAGTTTCCATCTTTTTGAGTCCTGTTTTAACTAAACCGTTTTTGTGTGTGTTTCTTTTCTATTGACGAAAATCAACTAAATGAACTTTATTATTCAAGAAAGCCTTACTTTTTGACTAGGTGGCAAACATCGTTAAGGTTCACTAAAAAAATAATTAAATGTAAAATCGTATGACCCACAAGACCTACATGCCCTAAAAAACTTGTAAACCTTAAATTGTACAATTTATAATTTAAAATAATTTAAAAAATGTTGCATAAAATATATGGTATTTAACACAAGTCCTATGATTTCAGAAGAAACTTTTAGGTTTTGGTTTATTTAATAAGATAAAATGAGAAAAAAATCTCTTTGGACGTGAATTTACTATTTAAATAACCACTAATACATATTTAATAGCCACACCTACTCCAAACAAATCATAATTTAATCTTCCCACAACCCTGTATCATCGATTTGACATAAAGTATAGTCCATTCCATCGCACGCGGATCAAACCCATATAATATCCATCCGTGGGTATTAATACATGATAATACCTAAACAATAATTAATAAATACCTGTGTGTCAATCAACTGCCCACCACTGACAGCACCTCTCTGAGAAGAGGCTGGGCGAACCTGCATCTCAAATAATGCTCTTGATTCTTGATTATCAACGGATAAATAAAATAAAAATATTCCGATGTATTTTGTGCGGTCTCTTCAATATCTCCATGGAAACCAAACCTTACTCACAAATGCGACACTAGACAGAAATAAAAACAATTTACAGAGTACCTCCCCAAGGATAGAAAAGATTTAAAATTGACTTCAATAACTGCCAAGGTTAAATAAGTATCGCATTATGTAATCATAAGAAGCAGCGGGTATATGTGACCAATAATTGTTTGTATTATCCCAGTTACTACCCCGAGAAAAATGAGTATTGCAGATTTATTCAAATCCGGTTGAAAACGAAATTGCAGGCCGTTTCTTGTTGAACTTTTAGTACAATCCGAATATATCAGAACACGTGTTCAAGCACCTGAATTTGCTGTGATAATATATAATGACGTAATTGGGAAAAATTTAATGATTTTTATCAACACGTGTTCCGACATAATAATACATTACCCGTTCTTAACCGGATTTTGAATAATTTGAAGAGATCCTTGAACACTCGAGCGCATTTTGGTATATTATCCAAATACAAATGTTTTGCCATAATACGCCGAGTTTATAGTACCTAAAAATATGGGATTAACGGTGAAATCTAGGTGTATTCATTGACTTTAAAGAGCAGTGAGTAGTTTTATATGTTCCCATATTAATATTTTGAGGAATGGAAATAATTAAATAATAGGGTAAATGTATACAGACGACACCAATCGTTTTCTTACATTGAACTTTTTGTTCTTACAATATATTGGTGATGTACTGTTGCCTGTCTCATTAGAAAATCCTGGAGGGCAGACGCAGTATTTTATAACATAAGAATTTTGTAACAAAAACAAACACACAATATTTCGTTTAAAGTAAAAGACAATCACCATTGTACCAATGGAATCGTTGATGTTTGATCTCTCTTGGCTAATGATCCAAGACTTGATGTCTGATATGTATTTCAAATAATTTGTATTCTGTCGAATAGCCAGTGGAAGTGGATTGTATGGCTTTGTTGCAAAGTATCTACAAATTATTCGACCAAAAGTGATTTTAGCGAAAGGAAGTAATAAGCGATTGTGCCCTTTGCTTCTAGTATCGCGAGTACCGATGGGTAGTAAATGTGTTGTCGATAGAATAATATAAATATATATTTTATACTGCGATATATGGTAAACCCTCTGATGGAGCAAAGTCACTCATAAACTCGTTCGTCGTCTTATGGACTTATGGACTTATGGACTTCTGTAATAGTGTAGTGTAACCATTTAATAGAATCCAGTCATTTTTTAATGCTGCGGCGAGATTGGTTTTCAGTAAATCTAAGTATTGTCGTATAACCCCACTTCTAAGGGATCGCCTTCACTGGCTTCGATACCCTGAAAGAATAGAGTTCAAGATCTGCTTAGTAAGGCCCAAAATGTATGACAGCGTCATGTTGTATTCAGTGGTTAAAATCGATTTCGTGGAGATTTGGGGTTGCTTTACTTCCATCGTTAAAAACGTTTATTTATAAGTATCGCACTAGAGTTCCAACTGCTCTCAACAATCTGAAGTCAATGAGACTACGGCCTCCCTAATTGTGAGGCTGAAAGTAGTGGGAGGGTAAAAGTAAGGGAAAGAGGAAAGTTGGGAAGTATCTGGCCACTCATATCTTGTCACCAAACACGGCTAAAGCTATTTCAAGTAACGTTTCGATTCTAATTCTTCTTTCGTTTCGATTTCATAATGGTGATACTATCTAAGGTGAAGTATCTATCACTCTGGAACGTGCCGCAAATATATTTTTTATGAAATATTGTAAAATAACACAAATTAATCAAATAGAATTTACTTGCGCACGCCGGAACTTGAACCAGTGACCTCCAGGTTCGTTGTCAAGGATTACTCAAATAATGAGAGCAAAAATAACAAGATTTAGAAATATTCGAGGAACCTGCTTATGTCTATTTGATATAAATTTATGTTTAAAGATTAGATTAGATTAGACAAAGATGCGACCTTACTAAGATTCATAAATAATTAAATTCTAACATTAAATAAACCCTTTACAGTCATCTTCAGTTAAGTTTATTACCTAGAACTACATTCTCACCTGCATTAACTGTTTTATATCTTACCAGGATTAAAATATCTTTCAGGTAAGTACCTACTTGTCCCGCCAAAATCTTGAAGACTTCAATAGTTCGAAAAAAAATGTCATCACATAAAATGTGTGTGGGAATACCTATTTCGAATCAAGATTTAAAAAAGTGTCTTAAAGTTGGAGTGGATAAAACAAGCTTTCTCGAAAAAAAACTTATTCAATAATAACAAAATTAGAAAATAATGTTCTACGAACAACAGACCTGGAGTCCAGAAAATAATGTTTCTAATTTTCTCTTATTTAATAAATCAAAACTAAAAAGTAAATGTATTTTATGTAAAATTTATTTTTATTACAAATATAATTATACAATTTGTCCAAAGAAACGTTACTATCTCAATGAATTTTTTTTTAAACTTTATTCATGCAGTTAGGCGAGCTACAATAATATTTTTAAAAAATGCGAATAAGAAAATCTTAATTAAGACGAAAAATTCATATTTGAAAGATAAATCTTTATTGAACAATAAAATCCACCATTTTGAAACGGAAACGGAACGTACAAACTAATTTATAGACAGATGAAATTCAAAACGGTCGAGTTAGAACAAGACTTCGCTACGCTCAGTCAAAAATATTGACTTAAAATTTATTATTATTGACGATCTAAGGTATATTGGTTAATTCTCCTAATTACTAGGATTTTACCTTTAAAAGCACAATACATTAAAATGTGTTATTTTTTGTCTTTCTTCAAAGCTTTCGTCTTAGGAAAGTAACAACAGAAAGACATGTTTGATAAATATCCGTATCAATGACTTTAAGGCAAAAACGCCGTTTCCGATAGAACGGTCAACAAAGGCGAAGGGGAGGTTCAATCTTTTGTTGAGATTGGCTGCGGATTATTATTGTTGAATCGCTATTGAAGAATGCACTTTATGCACAATTTGACGTGGATATATAAAAAAAAACTATTGGATAAATTATGGCTTCCCAGCGAAGCATTCTGATCAGTTTAAAAATATTTAATAAGTTTATTTTTTTTTTTTACATAGATTCACAAAAGAAGATTCACGAAGAAGTAAGTTGAAACCGGAATAACCAAGAAGAGGCTATAAAAAGCAACAAGATGCAAGCAGAGTGGAAGATACTCTCAGAATCGCCCTGGTGTAAGACCACCATTAGGAAATTAAAATATGCTTGAAATGGCTTTAGCCGTTCTTGGTGACCAGATCTGAATAGCCAGGTACTCTACCACCTCCCTCTTCCCATCCCCACAACATTCACCCTCACAACATACCTCAATTGGGGATGCCATAGTCTCACAGGCTACAGACGGGTGGGAGCAGTTGGAACTCTTGTGCAATATTAACAAAAAAATAAAATAGGAGAGCCAAGAAGAAGCCAAAAGAAGTCAGAAGAAGCAATATGAAAACAGAAGAAGCATGATGAAGAGAGAAGAACCAAAAAGAAGCAAGAAGATGCCGAAGATGATATGAGAGACTGAAATAACCAAGAAATAGCCAAAAGAGCAAAAACAAAGATAGAATAGACAAGAATATTACTAAACGTAAAACCAACGCCAATCAATTCCTTTATTCCTGCCATTCGAATATTGGCTTATTGGGTTACCGCACATACAGGTTGATTAAACTAATACCTCCTCATCCGCAGAGCACGTGTTCCATGTCCTAACATATTAGTGCCTTCTGGTGCCAACCGGTCGCACCGGAACAGGAGTGCTCCTGGCTGGGGTGGTACAATCGGTTCCATGATAACTCAACACAGTGACAATTTCACAAACTTTTAAAAAGTTATATAAAGTCATTAGAAACGATGATAATTTTTTTAACCTAACCTACTTAACTCAGTTAATAAAGTTTTTGTTTCATCACTTTCCATGACTTTATATAACTTTTTGAAGATGTGATGAATTATCATTGTGATGATTTATCCGTTCACTGCCCAACTTAAATATACGATCTATTATTCTTACTGTGCCATTATATATTAATTTTCTATTACTACTCTTATGTATCTAATACTACCTTGAAGAGCACGTATGTTTATATTCCTGTTTTGTTTTTGATGATAAATAAAAATAAATAAATTTAAAAAATAATGTGTGCATACCCAAGTTCCTTATCTGCCTAGGTACTCCTGCACCGAATCTAAAATTAATCTAGAGGCGCACAGCTTACACCAGCAGTGGGCGAGTATAGAGCATTGGACCATCCCACAAAAAAACATCTCTTCTAACTTGCACTGAGTGAATGATTTTTAACAATTCTTATTGAAGGCTGATTCCATAAATCTCCAAGAATCAAATCACTCCATTTCACTTCCAATCCCCTATTTTCATTCCGCATTAAGTTACTCATACCAAGTACCAACCGCGTATATGTTATAAGTGTGGTAACTGATCGCCGACCAATAATACCAACGCAACAGTTATAGTTCGGTTGGATAAGCCGCCCAATAAATTCTCTTCCAATATTTATTATTCACATTACGAAATAGGCTTTGCAACAGAAACGTTCTGTCGCACTTTGTCTGGGGAACAGAAACATGAAGGAGACGAGGGTAAATATACTCACTTTTTAAATAATTATTATATTTAAAAAAATGTTGGCATTGTATCGGACAGCAGATGGATGTGCCGTGACAATAATTGAAATAATTGAGAAAATTAATATTTATCTGTTTTCACACATTTTACGATGATGAATGCTTTACGAGGTTTATCACCGGACCGGTATCATTTGTCAAATGGGATTTAAGATAAGAATAATTGCTCCACATTAACACGTGTAGAAACTGCTTAATATTAGCCCGATTAATGACAAAACAACTGGCCCAATCAGTCCGTTGTCCGACGACATTCGTGAAGTGTGTTTCATTTGTAAATCCTTATCAAAGGTACTCCCAAGAGGAAGCTAGCATTTAAAGTTGATGTCACTGGCGTGAGTGACCAGTACAGTCATAATAGTGAAAAAAAACGCGTATTTCCTTTAAAACACATCATTGTGTACTGCGTTCCCGATTTAGCGCTCGTTTCCACAAGAAATGTTAATATGGTGTATCTAAGGCTGCTTATAAATCACATAAGAACGCTTATTAGGTTACTTACAAGTTTATTTACAATTTGGTTTACACATGTAAATAAATTTGATATTTTAACGAGAAGGTGGGTAAAGAGGACAGGAACACTTCGCGAGCTGTCGTATCGTCAGCAATCAGGAACAGAATGATTCGATTCTGACTTGCTCGGCCCGTCGAGGTGTTGGAGACTTTGGGCGCTGTCTGCTATTGGTGGACGGGCCACAAATATGGGTAATCAATTGTAAGGTTGCTTCTATGTTCGATTTCCACAATAACAAAAAAGTGTGGAATAAAACACATGCAAAAGGTGACTGTATAATTTCATTCTAAAAATCATTCTAAAGAAAACATGTTTTAATGTATTAGTGCCCAGCGACAGTATCGAATACTTACAAAATGTAACTATTTTGAAATATCATCCTTCTTACCCCGCATTGAAGATACTGGGTAAATAGCGACTTTGATCAATTCTGTTTAAATTTAGGTTTAGACTCGCGCATCAATTCCGAATTGTCTCAATAAAAATGTCTTTTTGGTTCATTCTTCAGCTTCCCCGCAATAATAATATTATTATTTAATTTAATAATATTTTAATCCTTCCAGTACACTACTAATGAGCAATTGTCTCTTCAAAATATTTTACATTTTCTTACACAGACGCATCTGTAAATTAAAGTAAAAGAAGGACGATTTTAAAATAAAATCCATTTAGCCACACGTGCCCGAGACCTTGAACTATTTTTTTTTTAATTAATTTATTTCATCAAAAAATTACAGAATATATATAATATATCATTAGTAAGTTGTATAATTATATCTAAGTTAGAAACAATGAAATTGTTGGAAGAATAATGTTACAATAATACGGCAGTTTCTAATATAAGAAAAAATATATATGAATGTAAGAGTATTATATAGAAATGGCATAATATACTATATTTTAGGTTGTGCATAACCTGCCTCACTAGGCGAACCTGTATTGAGGCAGAATTTTTAGTTAATTATTTCTCCATTTAGTCTATGGTTTATGGTTTATGTCATTCCTTTTTTGGAGAATTTTGTAAATATGAATGAAGAGAGGGATAAAACGAAGAAAAAAAAGAAGATTAGAAAGTACGTGACTATACTTATACATTTTTAATTAAAGCTAAATCCAATTCAAGCAACAACGTTTTAATACTCCCTTACAAGCACGATAAGACGAGACATTTGTGACCTCTAAAACAAGATATAAACATAAGTGTTGATTTATTTTGATTATATCAATACGAATTTAAAATATATTTTCAATAACTCGGCACCTGGATATAGAATCAAAAATTTTACCGTTGGGCTACGGAAATTGTCTGTATTTCAAAAATAATGATTTGGTTATAAATTCTACGTAAACTTTTTAAATCATCTATAGCTGGACTGTTTTTACACACATAATGCAATATTTGATCAAAATTTCGCTCTAACCTTGTGATTGAAGTAACCCCACTTGCCTCCTTATTGTAAACTCCACCGTTCTGTCCATACAGCCGATGCAATGTTGCCCCGTTCGACTTTATTCAAATCAGGGATTAAGTACCACTGGCCCAGCCATTGTTCAGTGGTTACGATAAATTTGTCTTTGGAATTTTTACATATTAATATAGGCTTCCAGCAAGCACCTCCGCCGATTCAGGCGCTCTTGTTCAAAAGGAGCTTCAATAGTACGTAATAACAATCATAATGATTTTGACCTCGGTGATCCGTGGTCTAGTGGCAAAGGGAATTGACTGAAGAAAACGTGTGTTCAGTTTTATCACAGAAAAAAATTTAAATTCCCGGAACCATCGGAAATTTGGTATCCCCAATGTTAGGACATTTTTTGTGATCAATATAAAACGGAAAATAATCACCATGACTAAACACAAAACTAGCATACAGAAGATCGACTCATAAAACTAACGGAGTAGATAAATAATATGATCCCTGAAGAGGTGGGGGATAAGTGGTCAGGATACCAGCATAATTACGAGTATATAAGAAAATTCAGAGGGAAGATTCAACTAGCGGCCGAAGATATTTTGATGTGCTGTGTCTACTGCAACGTCTTCCTCTATTTCATCAATATTTCCTTGTATTTTCTTATGTAAGCTGCTAATTTTTGCATATTGGCGAAATATTATCTTGGCTATCAATAATCTTGCAGAACGAGGTGTTGGGTGTCAATATTTATTTTATTTATTTATTTAATATTTGTATGTTTTTTACAATAAATATACAATTTATACATATTATACAGTGTTATAAAGGTAAATAATAATAGCTTTTCCTCACTATAAAGAGACGTGGCTCTTGTGTTTGGTGAGTGAATCCTAGCTCAATTATATGGAATCATGTAAGTAAGTAAATAAAAAATTTGCAAAACCAAAGGGATAAGTAAGAAATAGGCAAGATTTATCAATAATACAGTTTCAAGATTTGAAGGAAATAATAATAAGAGTAAGATATGGACTTTTATAGTAGTTTTAGGTAATTATTTAATTTTATTTTAAATTCCTGAATATCTTCGATATTTTTTAGATATAATGGAAGGATGTTAAAATATGTTATACCTAGATAGAGATAGGTATTTTGTGTGTGCTTTGTATTGAGTTTTGGGATTTTGATAGTTTTTTGATATCTTGCTGATGAATTGAATTGTAAGTTATTTAACTGTATTTCTTTATAAATTTGTAGAATTGAATATTTTTTATAAATATTGTCTATTGTGGGTACATTGAATATTGAAAAGAGAATCTCAGTAGAAAATTTGGATGGTTTTTTCAATATTACTTTAATTATCAATCTTTGAACTACTTTAAGTGGATTTAATATATTGTTATAAGTTCCTCCCCAGCCAATAATACCATATTGTAATATAGATTGTACAATTGCATAGTACACTCTTTTTAGGTTACCTAGTCTAAGAATATTTCTAAGTCTTATAAATATATAAATACATTTTCTAATTCTTTTGACAAGTTCGCAAATTTGTTTTTTCCATTTAAAATGTTGATCTATATATATACCAAGATATTTAATTTCAGAAGTTAGACTAAGTATAGAACATTCTTGATTGCAATTAGTTCTGTTACATTTAAGTTGATGTATTATAATTTTTAATTGTGGTATTAATTTAAATTTGTTGATAGAGAATGGGATACATTTTGTTTTTTCAGTATTTAATGAGAGGAGGTTTTTATCGAACCAATTTTTCAGTATATTAATATCAGTATTTGCTAAGTTATTAACATTATTCCAATCAGTACCTTCAATTATTATGACAGTGTCATCAGCATAAGATATTATTTTTCCATTTAATCTTTGATTGAATATGTCATTTACATAAATGATAAACAGTAACGGTCCCAGGACTGTACCTTGAGGTATGCCGAAGTGACTTGTTTCTTGTTGACTAAGTACATCGTTGATTTTTACGACTTGAGGGCGTTTGAAAAGGTAGCTTTTTATCCATTCTATAGCTGTACCACTTAATCCAATGTTTCTTAATTTACTTATAAGTTTGTCGTGTGATATGCTATCAAAAGCTTTTTTTAGATCTATGAAAATTCCAATGCATTTTAATGATTTATCTAATGAATTATGAACAAGACTAGTTAATTTTGCAATTGCATCCTGAGTGCTTCTACCTTCCATAAAACCGAACTGATTTTCATTAATTAATTTATTACATTTTACAAATTGGTTTATCCTTTTTTTAACTATCTTTTCAAAAATTTTTGCTATGTTCGAGATTACTGATATGGGTCGGTAATTGCTAACTTCTTCTGGGTTACCAAATTTAAATATTGGAGTAATGGTAGTTTGTTTGTAGATTGATGGAAACACTCCGCTTTGGAAACTTACATTTATTATGTGTTTTAACGGTGTAGAAATTTGATTTTTAATATTTTTTAAAATATTAACTGTTATTCCATCAAAACCCGGGGCAGAACCTCCTTGCATACCGTTTATAATTGATATTATTTCGTTCTCTGTGGTGACTTGGAATGTTGCTATATTACTGTCAGTATCAATACTACAGTCTGGAAATGTTATATTTGGGTCAGTATGAATGAGATTGGCAAGATTTTCCCCTACGTTCGCAAAGAAGGTGTTAAATATGTTTGCAGCTTTTGAGGGATTTTCTTTACAACATGTTTTCATGTTGTCATGAAATATAGTGGTGATGTCGTTATTCTTGTTTTTTTTCTTGTCAATTATTTCATTTATAACTGTCCACACTCTTTTACTATCATTTTCAGCCTGATTCAACTTTTGTTTATAGTACTTTTGTTTTGTATTTTTTATAATGTATGAATGTTTGTTTTTATATGCTTTAAAATGATTTAGTAAATTTTTATTATTTGGTTGTTGAGTAGTTAATTTGTAAAGAGCTTGCTTATGTCGTACAGATACTACTAAACCATGAGTAATCCATGGTTTTATAGGTTTCAAGTTCGACACTTTGGATTTGGTTATTATATTATTATTTGTCGAGTCATTTATGCATTTAGATATTTTTTCTTCAAACATTTTACAACATATATTGACATCATTACATTCTAATAACTTATTCCAATTTTCTGATTCTAATTGGTGTTTTAATGTATCCATATTAAGTACTTTTTTTGAGTAATTATTTTGTTTAAATAATGGCAAAGTTGGATGGCTTAATTTATAGTTAAAAATACATGAATAATGATCAGTGATACTTGTATGAATGACAGCTGATTTTATATTTTGGATATCAGGAATATTTGTAAAAATGTGATCTAAGCATGAGGGGCGTTGACCTTTAACATTTCTAGTATAAGAATTTATGCACGATAAATAATTGAGTTCTGCTAACATATTTAGATATGTGTCTTTATCTTTACTAGAATAGTCGTTTGCAATATTTAAATTCATATCTCCAACAATAATAGTATTTTTATTTCTAAAATTTAACAGAATATTTTTTAATTCATCTATAAATTGAGGTATTATCGATGTGTGCGTACGATAAATAGCAATAATGTTATAATATTTATTTACGTCTTTAAATTCTATATTTAATATGTTAACATTACTAACATTAATTATTTCTTTAATATTGAGAACATTATACTGGTTAGAAATAAATAATCCGATACCTGAGTTTTTGTTTATTTTGTTTATTGTCGCATGGTATGTGTAGCCTGGAATAGTGTAATTGATTTCGCCTGCAGAGTGTGTCTCTGTTAACACAATCAGGCCCGGGAAAAAATTTAATTCTTTTAATGTTATAACTAATTCATCCATGTTTCGTTCTAAACTTCTAATATTTACATGAAATAGAGTAAATCCTTTTTCAGAGCAAATTAAGTTAAAATCTTTCATAGATTGACATAAATTTTCTTCAATATACATTTTTTTATCTAATGCGTTACATAAAAAATCATTCATTTTTAAGTTTTAGATAAGAGTTTAAAGAAATGAAATTTACCGTATTATTCATAGTCGATGCGCTCTCTAGCTAGTTGAAGCATTTTTTGCCGATAGAGACATTTCATGCTATCAACTCTGTGTTCTATTGTCTATTGTCGTATTCTATTGTCTCGTACTCTATTGTCGTCAAGATTTCTGTAATGCATGAGATAAATTCAAAACATAAAAAAACAATCTCCTGGAAGAACTCCATAAAACTTGCACAAACTAAAAAAAAATCGCTAGATAATTTATTAATATTTATTGCTTTAGAAATTTTTACAGATTTGGTTGGGCACCGAGACGCACATAGGAAAAGCGAGAAGAAAATATATTTGGTCAGACTAAATTCTATATACTGTATATAATATCGATAGCCGATCGAACTCTCCATCAATACAATGCAATATTGCCCTATTGCTCAATCTGGAACGGAATATTAACGGAAATAACTTTCCGGCTTTAAAAAGTTATTATTCTTATAACATTCAAAACAGGGTTAAAAATTTGTTTTCCTTAAAAAGAGATATGCCAAAAATATGAGAAAAATTAGTTGCAAGATGATATTCTTATTCTGAATTTGAAATAAATAAACAAATATTACGTTTAATAAATAGGTCAAGTTGGTTAAGACGCCTGTACCGGTAAGACTAGAGATTCTGGGTTCTAATCCTAGTTATGACGGTTATCTTTTTTGTTTTTCTGTGTCTTGTACTGTTTCATGTGTTGGTTAGATTAATTATTATTATCTTCTTCTTAAATGATATTTTACATTGATGGGTTTAACCCGTTCGTATAAAACGTATTTAACAAGGTTAGCTCATCGAGGGAGTCGAGCGGTGATTGGCTAGAAAATCGTGACGTAGATAGAAGTTCGTTTTTAGGGTGATTTGAATTTACTGCAAAACAAGCAGCTTCAAAAGACTCAGAATGCATCTGGAACGATTTATTTATAATTCTTTGGTAATATAATATTGGTATTAATTAAATTAAAACCAATATTCGAAATAAAAGGGAAAAAAGCATATGAATATTGATAGTTTAACTTATGCATTGATGATGCAGAATCGAGGTTATTTAATAGGTACAGTGTACATATTGCCTTTGAAGACATCCAAATTTTCTAATTGAAAGTCTCGTTTAGTCAAACTATCATAACAGGAAAGTGTTAAGAATAATTGTATTTATACAACTAGTCGCACATGGTGGAAGATACTCTCAGTATCGCCTTGGTATCCCCATTTCCTTCTCCTTCCCATACCGAAAGAGCCCAAACTCTTTTCATCCCGGCTTAATAGAATAATACAATTTATTTATAATACAATAAAATTGTACCGAAATACCGCGAATTTCAACATAGAATTCAAAATATAATTTTTTTAACATCAACTCCACACAGGAGGCCTCCAGAAAAATAAATTTCTCTTGGTCTATGTCGTCTTTGAGTCTTTTAAGAAGATGAAATTGTGAAAATATGTCTTAAAGAAACTTATGTTGCAGGAGGGAGAAAACACGGAAGTCTCTCGACTCGTAGAAATGACCTGTCCTCGTGAGCTCAATAAACAAAAGTCAAAAACTCAACCAAAAAGTCAACCAATTCAGGGGTTTTTTTCAAGTATTTTGGGGCTCCAGACCAGAGGTGGCTGCCAAATTCAACGGTGGTTAAAAGTATATAATGATGATGTATTCAAATATAATACCAAAAATTATATTTAATAGCTGACGTGTACCCGGTTATTAACATAATATTATTTTTAAGAAATACAAAAGTTTTTTTAAGCTTGATCGCACCATTTCTTCCTCAGGTGTCCTCGACGTCGTCTACCATTCACTTCCACATCGTACATTCTCCTCACACCCCTTTCTTCGGTCATTAAATACGCCCAATTTCGTCATACATAATTGTTTGTTTCACTTCATGTATTCCTCGTGCGTTCCTGAATTCTTATACAGGGTGCGGCAGAGAGGATGGACGTTTTTGAGATGAGTAGTACTCTCCCCCATACGAGAGAGGTGGGGGGGTGCCGCTTGACTCGTTAGTTCCTAACATTGTTTTACCAGTTGTCGTCATGGAGCCGTGGACGGTGGAGCACTGCGTTTTCGCCTATGATTGTTTCGTCCGAAATAATGAGTCAGTCACCGTCGTACAGCGTGAGCTTCGTCGCCACTTCAATATTCATCGGAATAGAGCTGTTCCCTCTCGAAACACCATCCTTCGTTGGGATGAATCACTTCGCAGGCGTGGTGAACTAATCAACAGAAGACCAAGAGGAGCTCCGCGAACAGTTCGAACTCCTGAAAATGTTGAACGCGTTCGACAAGCCTTTCTTCGCAGTCCGACTCGATCTGCCCGGAAACATGCTGCTGCACTACGCCTCAGTGATTGTTCGGTAAGGCGAATTTTGCATATGGATCTCCGCTTTCACCCCTATGATATAGAGCGATGTTTAAAAGAGTCTACGCGAACTTCCAAGAACGCCTCCAGCACTGCATCAACGATTTCGGCCACCACATGCCTGATGTGATTTTCCACACTTGACTGTATCAAGCGCTATTTTCTGGCGAACCTGATTCCATCAATAAATTTGTTTTTGAGTAAAAATTAACTATTTCATGATTTTTTTAAAACCGTCCGTCCTCTCTGCCGCACCCTGTACCCATCACTACTGTACAGTATACACCATACTGTTAAAAAGTACATTATATCGAATTGAATTCGACTCCGTATATCCTTTCAGTGCAGAGATAATGCGTTAGTCTTTTTCGAGCGTCCTCAACTTTTTCTACCATTCACTATTGATTACCACATTTTTTACTGTTAAAAAAGAACATTTTATCGATTTTAATTTGACTCGTATATACAAACATAAGTGCAAGGAAATGAACTTAAATTTATCAAAAAATAATACTATATGCTTAGTGAAACATGATGGAGATTATTCCTTACGGTCTCCTGCTGGTCTTCGATCTACGTCACAAACTTGCGAGCGTGAAAAGTACCGGTATGAGCCAACCTTGTTAAATACATTTTCTACGAACCTTGAGTATAAACTTAAAAATAAGTTAAAAATAGAAAGTTGTTCCTGCTCACTTTTTAATCCAAAATCGTTACAAACACCGAATAATAGTAGATACACAATGGATGTACCTACAAATATTAAAAATACTAAAAAACAAAAAACAAAAATCGGATTCGAGAGCTGAAAAGAAGCAAGTCAGAACCAGCGCAATATCTTATTGATTATGAATAAGTTTCGATACAGGACATGGACACCAGACAAGCCCATTGCAACAACTGCTTGCTGTAAGCTGCTTGCTGCTTACACGGCACAGGGTCCTATAAAGGGAGGACAATCGGATATTATATTTGACTTTGTAATTTGAGTATATATGGCATTATTGTAAGCGGTTTGACCCGGAGATCAACCGATCTTTTTAAAGCATCCATTTTTATTGCAATTCATTTCCATATTTTTGTGTGGTAACTGTTTTTTAGAGCCGAGATGAAGTACTCGAACATACCTGAAACTATTTCACAAATATTTTCAATGTCACAGTATAATGGCTGCAATGGAAGCAGTGTTCTGATGACATCTTTAAGCATCAGTAACTAGAAGGAGACGGCAGGACGCATTTCCTAGTGTAAAGTGTAAGTAGTGTGTTCTCTCCAAAAGTATCGAATTAAAATATATATACGTTGTGAATGATTCTTGTAAATAATTCTTCACAGTAAACCATTTTATCATAATTTGGACTAATAATTAGGAATGAGATGCAGAACAGCCAACGCCATCTAACTACACGGAGAAAAATGAGTATTGCTGATTTATCAATATAATGTTACAAAACGGGATTGCACGCTGTTTCATAATAAACTTTTAGTACATTCATGATATATCAGAACACGTGTTAATGCACCTACGTTTGTCCTGATAATATACAATGACGAAATGTGAAAATATAAGAATTTTTATGAACACGTGTTCCGACGTCGCGATAACACATTCATAATTTACTGAAATTTTACTAGGAAACCTATCAATTCATTCGTTATAGGTCGGCAATCCCGTTTTTAACCGGACTTCGAATAATTTGAAGAGATCTGAATAAATTCCCACCTCGTTTCTGAAAATGAAGGGGCAAACCTATATATTTATGTACTACCGACAACTGTGGGATAAGTCTGTAACCTCTAAGATCTATAATAACCTATAGTCATCCGTGTCTTCAAACTTAAACTATCACTGGTATTTTTAATTAATTAATTTATTTAAAAATAAAAAATAAAAATATTCCCAGGTTACGAATAACATGATGATATTATAAAAAACTTCCACTATCATCATAACTCATGGAAATTTTTGATTGTGCAATGATGGATGGCTTAAAGCTAGTCGAGGAATTGAACCCATGACGCCTTAGTTGTAACCCAGGCGTTTTTCAACTTAGCTACTTCAATAACCGGTGAAAAGTTTCATGGTTAAACTGAATTGTCTTGATGACTATTATGCAATATCTCCTTTATAAAATTTTTATAAAAAATTCATTTCTCTAACCGTCACAAATTTGGACTGAACGTATTTTTCCAAGGCATTTCTGAAAGTATCTGCCAACTCTTAGTAGCTTAAAAAAATATTTTCAAATTTCCCCAAATAATTACATCAAAGGGCATTTCACAAATACTTTATCATTTGATCCGAGTGTGTATTTAAAAATTCAAGGGTTTATTTTTCGGAAAATTTTTTAGAATTTCTTAAAAGTGTCTACCTACGCTAACCACTTTCCGAAGGGTTCCTTTTTTCGCGGAATTAAAGAAAAGTTATGAGAAAAAAAGAATTTCTACAAATTTTTCATTAAATCGCATCAAATAATAAGTTACACCACTGGGGTACTTTAGTATCATTTCTACAGTAGATTCGCTAAATACGTGTTTCGTAAAAAAAACAGGGTGTACATAGTGAGTATAAACTAATTTTTAAAATTTCACAAACTATTTTAAATGTGTTCAAGTAAACTTTTTAATTAAAATAACTTCCAATTCGAACACACTTAACAACAAAATAATTCTAACTAGATAAATTATGAGCTAAACGAAATTTTTTTTAAAAGATACTTCACAAATTCTTTTTCTAGCCATAACAGGTTTGAAAAAATACGACCCAATGCTGAACGATTACCAGATCGGAATGTTTAAATCAATTTTATTTAAATAAACTTCACAGTTAAATCCCCGTTCTATCGTACAAACGCTTTCTTTTGAACTGTTAAACCCATGCTTAGTTAATTATTGTTAGAAATTTTGTAATGTTGTCTGTGTAAATTTGGCGAAAGGGTGAATCAACCCGGCTGAAATCTAGGAGAAACTTGAATGAAAAAAAGATATATTTAAAACAGCTTTCAATTGAAGCATGAGAACTATGCCCGTATAGCGGTGGATGAAAAATGGTCTGTAAATAAATATAGAAGTTTTATTGGGTCGGGTTAAAATTACCTGGAAATACGAGAAGAGATGGAAAAAGCCTTACTGTGATGCTATTGGTTTAATTTGATGCTGTTGATTTCTTGTAAATTACACCGAATGTATCACTTAAAATTTATAGGTGTACACCTCATATAAATACAATTAATGTTTTAATTCACCAAACAACGAAGAATAGCAATGAAAATGGACTATAAATAAAAGTTTAAATAGAAGTTTCATTGGATCGGGTTAAAATTACCTGGAAATACGAGAAGAGATGGAAAAAGTCTTACATTGGTGATATTGGTTTAATTTCTTGTAAATTACACCGAATGGATCACTTAAAGTTTAAAGGTACCTCATATAATCACAGTTAATGTTTTATTTCACAAACAACAATATTGAATTTGGGGATGCAATTTACACGATTTAATGGCATTTTTACCAGTATTATGATCTGATTAGCAAGACCAGATGCACTTTTAACGACGAAAATATTACGAATGAAAACAAATGAGAAGTGTGTTACAATAATAACTGAAAATCACTGGCGTAAGATTTTAAGGAAGGTTTGGACAAAGAAGGGAGATGACAATATTTAAATAGTCACAAAACTGCTTCAATATTAAACATCACTTATCCATCAGAAATGTACTACTGTCACTATTCGCAAAGGACTAAATAATTAATTTGACATCGTTATTTATGATGCGAATTTTACATCACCCTGTATGGAACCTCAACATAAAATTACTTCCAAACTTTTTAATAAATGTTTCGTTTTAAAAAAAAATTGCTAAGCACCCCTTTATAAAAATCCATTCTTTTATGAAACTAGAAAATTCCACCAACCATCCCCAACCCTTCCGGCCGCCGCTGCGGTTTCTTTGACTTCACCCTCTCAAAGGTACACTGAAATTAATTTTATTTAGCACGTTATTTTACTTTATTTGTATCTCTAATTTTTAATATACACAAATATTTGTTAAATTCTACTCGAAGACTGAGGGAGATATATGTACATACAAGATGAGAAGTCCCACACGACAACACCGGTGCATTAAAATTTATTAGATACCGTTATTACATGCATTTTTACTATTAAATTCATAAAACGCTCAATGATTAAAAAAAAATTAAATCCTAAGTTAAAAAAGGAAAAAGGGGCTATATTTGAAAGAACCCGCTTGTTCAAGTCTTGTGAAATTCATATTCTAAAATTATACGATAAAGATATTGATTTATAGCATTACATAGCGCCCTTAACAAAAACGGCCTGATTCAAATTTTCTAATTATTATCAATATTATTACAATGCCCATTTATACAATTAACGAATATTGTATTGACTAGAACTTCTAGCTCGCAGCGTCATTTCCATCATGACCTTTTGAAGCCGTAAATATTCACAATGTTACAAAAAATAATGTTGCAATATTGTTTGGGTAAAAATTTCAGTGATTTGAAAAAAAAGAAGATTTTTCCAAAAATTGTGATTTTATTTTTTCCATTGCCTGAAATTTGTTTGCCTTGTTTTTGTTTGTCAGCTGAACTTGTGTTAACGGGGCGATCGACAATTTCATCAAATCACAAGTAAAATACATACATCTCCAAACACCACGTAGTAAATGATACTCCATGATTCTTTCCACAGCGCGTTTACTCGAAATACTCAATATTTTATTTTATAAAATTCTTGTGCAAAGTAGAGTGAAAAAACGTCATTAAAAAAAATCATTCAAACGCACGGCTACACATTTGTTTTTTAATTGGCTCTGTGGATGGCTGTAGATGGCTTGGATGCCGTTGGCGATGAATTTGCCTGATAACTTGCAAATACATCCATCCACTCATACCGCGTACCATTCTGCTGATGATGACGGTGTATTTATAGAGGTTGTGTCATTGTGCTGTTTTTAGAAAAAATATTAAGATACGAAATTATACTATGATACTAAATGATACTATGATACTAAATGATACTATGATACTAAATGATACTATGATACTTAATGATACTATGATAATAAAAATAGGTACTGTTGTACTACATTTTGCTAATATCCTAAATTATACTAACTATGATACTAAATGTTACTGTGATATTAAGATACTAAATGATACTATGATACTAAGTGATAATATGATACTAAATGATACCACGATACTAAATGATACTATGATTCTAAATGATACCTTCTAGAATACTAATTTATACAAATATACTAAATGATGCCATGATATTAATGACATTGTGATACTAAATGATAATATGATACTAAATGTAATGTTACTAAGATACTATGATACTAAAAGGTAATTTGGTGCTAAATTATAATATTATGATACTACGTTACTTAATTTATTAAACTTGAATATGAATACCAACTTGATTTTTTATATGAATGAAGTAGAATGTGATTTACTTACACCTTAGCTTTCTTCAATAATTTCAATATTTTAGATATCGTCCGGAAACAATTATTGATGGCAGTCCAAAGAAATTTTTTGTGGTCAAAGGACAACAAGAAAATATGTTCAACGCTTTCGGTGTTATTCTATAACTAAACCGTGCTACGTTGAATGTTTCAATTTTAAAATTATGGCCATACTCTTTTCAGTGTGCTAAAGAGGTCACCGCAGTAGCATTCAGAACTAATAGATTATGTGGACAAAATCACCAAACAAAAGTTATCTCGGGATGTTTGGAAATGACCTTTGAAAATTAAAAATATTATTTAAAAATATTTGGTCTTGAAGAGATCAATATAGAAGTTGACATGTTGAGTGTCAATCATGGAAAATGTATACATTACCTTTTGGTCTTGCTTGGCATTGGAATGATCAGTCACCAAAGTTCTTTGGAATACCTTCCTTTGAAATATAAGTAGAATGACGAGCTTGAGATTGTGTTAAGTTCGAGACAGATTAAGATTTTTTTCATATTTCCGGCGTCTATGAAAAGCTTACCTAATTAACATAACCTTACCCTTAGACTGCACTAGACTAGACTAGTCTTTGCTATCATAATGTAACTTCCAATCACATCACTTAAATAGAGTCTTTGGACTGAAATGGGACAGGTTTTGTAAATAATTTTTCACAAGCAAAAGCTACTCTATTACTGTCGTCACCGTGACTGAAATGACATTGTTAAAGCTTTTGTAAATTAGTTTGCATAAACAAAAGCTACTCTATTACAGTCTTCCCCGTAACTAAAATGGTATTGGTAATGCTCTGTAAATGATTTTGAATAAACAAAAGCTACTCTATTATAGCTGTCAATATGACTGAAAAAAAAGCTTCTCTATTTACAGTCTTTACCGTGACAGAAATGGTACAGGTTTTGTTAAAATACGTCCTGGGCTGGTTGGATTGCTTGATTCGAAAACAACATTATTATGCTAGAATGTTGCTAAAATGGCGGTGAAAACCCGTAGCCATTATTAGGTTAATTACCATCCATATTTGGTAAGCCTGTATCTAAATTAATCCAAATTGGATGATGATGATGCAATGGTGGTATTGATAAAGAACAATACATAATACTACCACATCCTCTAACATAAAACCATACAGCTTTGCCGATTCGCCGACTGTGTACTGGTGCTTGGTGACTGGTGGTAGAGATGTTGATGATACCGTCTGGCCCCCGCAGTGGTATGAGAGAAATTACGGGAATAGTGTATGGATCATTTAACCGGGCCGAGGGACGACTGGCAAAAAATGATTAAAAAACTGGCCGTAAAGGGCGCCACGCACGGGGAGACATTTTTATAAATATAATTAACCGTGATTCGTCTATATTATGCTCGTGTGCGTAACGTTTCTCGAATGGTGACTAGATTCTTCAGTTCAAAACAGTTTAATTTCTATTTATTTTAGAGTAACTGGTGCGCGAATGGTATAATTATTTGTTTTTGAATAATTATCATGTAAAATCCAATAATTGATAAAGTTACCTTTAAGATCATGAAAAATTGCATTTTTTACTGGCCCATATTTTATGATTTAAATCAAAATAAATTAAATAGCTAATATACTATATATTGGAGTACAATTCACATATTTGGTCCCCTTTATATAAAGTTCACTCCAATAATATTGAAAGAGTTCAGCACAATTTTTTTAAGTACGTAAATTTTAAGCTCAGAATTTCTATTGATTACATTAATTATGTCAGTTTGGTGAATCAATTGCATCTAGTAACACTGTCTGACAGGAGAATTATTTCAGACCTGGTTTTGTTACACAGAGTCATTAACTACTTAATTGATAGTCCTGCCATCGTTGCCACTATTAAATTCCATGTGCCAACTAGGAATACAAGAAAAAATATAACATTCTTCTGCAATACATATACGACCAACTATCAGACATACTCACTGGCCAATAGGATGCATGATCTGGGCAACAAGTATGGGGGTGCTATTGATTTATTTGTTGACTCCATTAAAAATATAAATATACCTATTTGTTAGACCTTTCAAATAAATAAATAAAATGATGTTCCTGTCGTTGCTCGATGGCACTGACTTGACCACGTGACACTTCAAAATCCGTCTTGCGCCCAGGTCTGTATACTAGTCGGCCTTGGATACTTACATTTGATGTCACCAACCCCTCGCTACTTGCAGATTCCAAATGCGCCAATGTTATGAATAAAAACTGGTCTTAAACTAAAACCGTGACCATTGTCGTATGTAACCTATTTAATTTTTAGTGTCTGAAAAAAAATTAGGATATTGAATAGATTAATGTATTGAGAAAGATTTCACTTTGTATCAGCGTGTATGGCCCCCTTTACCGCTCTGCAAAAGGACTTGTTCACAGACTTCAATCAAACATCAAAAGACACACCGACACGTTTTTAGAAGGGAATTGATTCCACCGACACAACAGGGTTAGCACATTACAGTAATTGTAGGCATATTCATTTCAAATCTTTAATTTTTAGAATTTTCGGCATTTCATTTAGTTTTCACTTTTGTGTACTCATAAATAATGTTAAATGTCAATAATGAATTTAGTTTGTTCTAATGATATTTATATTGGAAGTGCTATAACTGGTGCGCGGTCAAACGCATGCTAATCGTACGGGTCGCTATTGAAAACCATTGCGGTTACATTACTTGTTCGTTTATGATCCACAACATGAGTCACTTCAAGACTCAGCTTCACAATTCCCTCTCATTAAATAGACTCTCCGCTCCCACAGAATGAAAAAAATCACTCAAATAAAATAATATGTTTTGATTTTTGATACCGACCAAAATCATAATTAATTATTCACCTGAAAACCCATACAAATTGAAAAAATCTTCCGAGAAAGAATAAAAGTCGCCAACGGGAATTGAACTCGCAGCCTTCTGACTACCGGTCAGCTACTCTAACCCTTTAAACACGCCAAATAATTCAATATGTACTAGTATTTTGCATTCAACGATAGTTGCTTATTCAATTTATTCATCTGAAAACATCCATCTTTATTTTTGTAGGAAATTGAATTCCCCACTATATGGCGTCGAGATATACTATATCTCCATTTATTGTAGAAATATTTTGACTTGTCAAATATTATTATTTTTTCTGATAAAATAATATTTTAAGACAAGGTTTTTATGCATAGCACATAGGATAAGAATAGGATAGAATAGAAAGACGGTTTATTATAAACCAACGTAGCTAAGTGGTCAGAGCAGCTGACCGGCAAACAGTATGCTGCGAGTTCAATTCCCGCCGAACACATTTATTTTTTCTCTGAATTTTTCTTCAAATTGTGTGGGTATTTCAGGTGAATAGTTATTGCTTATAATAATTTCTTATCCTCTGTGCTATGCATGAAAACCTTGTCCTAAAATAATACTTTATCATTAAAAATAAAATATTAATTCCTTGGAACTGGTTACATATCTGGTTCGGATTTTAATTTTTTATATAAGTTGCGTTTATATAAAATTTTATGTCGAAAAAACAGTTATAAAATAAACATGTTGCCTAGCAATTCAAATTCATCTTATGAATCCACATAAATGAACAGAGCACTTAATTGCTTTGCACTTCAACTGAACTATTCCAAAAAAGATTGTGGGTAGATATCTAGTTTAGTTTTTTTTATACTAACAAAGTATATAGCTTAAGTATTGAATTTCCGCTAAAATTTGAAACATAATTCAACAATATAAAATCCATATATGGATATTTGAACTTTTTAAATTTAAGAAATATTTAATTCTTATTATTTTCAGTATCTACATAATGTAATGAATTTATGCCGCCATTCTTACAATAGTTGGTGGGTAATGGTCATCATTATTACCTTCTAAACAGTTGATCAGGGCTCAATACTCGACTACAAATTAAAAAAAAAAATTATCGTGATTTCTCATGGTCATTCGCTAGTATTGAATGAAATGAATATGCACTGAGTTTTTTTTTTAATTTGAACCACATTTATTTTTCAATAAAAAATTCTAATAAAATTTGACAACCCTAATCGTGATATGTTTACAGACAGACATTGTCTTTTTGCTTTTAATTTTGGCCATGTGCTGTTTCAGTAATAATTTAAGTGTGTTTACAGAGGTTAAAAAACGATTTATTGGCGTCTCCGAGCGAAATTCTCTATTAGTATTGGCTACTGTATACTTGCATTGAATACTTAATTAAAAATCCTTACCCAAGTACACAAGAATCATTTAGATTACTTTAGAAGCAAGGTGTCTAAGTCATTTTAATCAAATTAGTTAAATGTGATTGATAGATACTTTAGGTAGGGACGTATTCATATCCATGATAATAATTAAACTCGTCTAAATCAATGACTAGGTAAAAAAAAAAAACAAGATGAAACCTGAGCATTTCCAAAGTTATAATTTCACAAGAACAAATCAATTACCCGATGCAGAGATTCAGAACTTCGGGTCGCAAGGAAATATCAGTTGTACTAAAGTTGTAAATTTATAAAAAATAAACAATCTCTTTTAAATTCATTTACTAGTGCAGACCGGTGAAAAAATTATAAACTTATGATTTATGAAGCTGAAAGTACTTATAAAAATAATATTTGTCACGAGATCAATGTATTTAATTTTGACTTAGGTAATTTACCTTTCGAATATTAATAACTTGAAAAATTACGACTCTTTTAAGTCTACTGCAATTAGCGATTCGCGATCGAAATTATTCCAGTAGTCCCAATTTTTTTATATGTTTTATAAACTGGTCCCCTGATGTAAAATCTGAGTTTTCGACCTTGGCGCACCTTTTGAAAAAACCAGCCGAAATCGCGCCAAAATCTAGTTTTTCCCAAATATCTCATTTCCAATGCAAATTTCGGCATTAAATTTTTTTATTTTTATAGTGAATACCTCACAAGAGTCCCAACTGCTCCCGTCTGGAGCCAGTGAGACTATGGCATCCCCAATTGGGGGATGTTGTGAGGCTGAAGGTAAGTGGGAAAGGGAAAGAGGAAGGTGGGGAAGTACCTGGCTATTCAGATCTAGTCACTAAACACGGCTAAAGCCATTTGGAGCAACGTTTCAATTCTGAAATAAAGTAAATTAAAAAGTATAGTAGAACATAAAGAGGACCCCCTTTTTGGCGCTAATTGCACTAGCCTATTTCTATCAAACACATTATAGAAATGCATGAAATGTCATATTCATACTAATCGAAAAGAAAATGTTGCACCGCTGATGAAATGGATAACTATTCATTCATTATAGTAAATCCACCGGACCTAGTTCAGTGAAACCACGCGCGTTATTAATGCATATTCATTTTATTTAATTATGTAAGCATCTGCTAAATATTTTTAACAATTGAAATACACATATCGATCAAGAATCATTAATTATTAAAATTTATTCGGTACCTACTTTATCGTTTTTCTGATATGATTTCCAATTCTAAATTTTAAATAAATTGAGGTTATATAATTTAATGCATTACGCCGTACATATTATACGCAATACGCATTACAATTTAAAATCACGCACCCATGCACCGACAACCGAAGTACGAACCATGAGTACGTTTAATGGGCTGTGAACATAGAAAATAAAGAAGAACACAAGAATTGCTATGTGGACGTGTTTCGTAATCCATATATTTGGCCAATCAAAACCAAATACGCAGCTGTGAGAATCAAATGGGACGGAGACAAAGATATTAGAAGAACGAGATGTGCTATGAGCAGTTCATACTGTGTGGAATTGTTTTGCCCAGTGTCGCCGGTTTTGTTTACCAATACTGCTGCACACCTTCGCTTACGCTAAGGTATCCGCACTAATAAATAGAACAGATTTCTGTGCGTACACGTCCCGATAGTATTCAAAGTACCCTAATTAGGTAGTACTCCGCCTACGGTCCGGCGGCCAGCATAGCATATCTCGTTCTTCTAATATCTTTGGACGGAGATCTACGATGTTAGGCGGGTGTAAATGAGACAGAGCGCATGCCGAATGGTCTAGTAGTGTATTTGTTTACATTAAAATTTGTAAGGAAGGCACTTATTTCTTCTTACATTTTACGGATTTGATTTTAGCAAAAATATTTTTTTACATTATTACTAAAACACTGATTAATTCGTTCGCAGGCCGACTGCATAGTTAAATTTACCGGATGGCCAACCTCCTATATGAGAGAGCCTAGGAACCGTCTGGAGCCAGTGAGACTATGGCATCCTCATTTGGGGTTTGTTTTGAGGGTGAAAGTAGTGGGGAGGGGAAGTACATATGGAAAAAGATGTCGGGCGATTACCTGGCTATTCAGGTCTGATCACCAAACACGGCTAAAATCATTTCAATCAATGTTTCAATACTGAATTGTGGTCTTACACCAGGGCGATACTCAGAGTATCTTCCACTCTGGAACGTACCGCAAGAACACTATACATTATTTTTAAATGAAAAAATTGTGTAATAATACAAATTTATCAAATATAATTTACTTCGTATTTCTAGACGATAACCTTATCTCATCAGTCAGACCTAACTACGTAGGTTGTGAAAATGTGTTATTCTATAAAAGTGGTTCGCGGCCGACAACCTTTGAGAACCACTGAATTAAGGTAATAAATTGTATCCAATTGTGAATGTGTATTCGTACTCACGTAGGTACTTCATCCTTCTAATTAATGATAAAAAAGTATTGACTTTAATGCGGGTACCAAACACACTCGAGAATTTTTTCTAAATAATGGTCTTTTTATGGTAATCCGCATTAATTATTTTTATAATTTTATATCAGAATTCGGATATGTTTTCGGTGGAGTGTATAATTTTGTTTTGTTTTATAATTCCCGTTTGTAAGTCGATGGAGGTGTACCTATGAAATTAATTACGGCAATAATCACAATGTAGCTTGTTTTGATATCATTCTAATAAACGTGCTAAGCTTCCAAAACTTTATACAAAATATTAATAATATTTCCATCGTTCTTGAAGAGAGATTGGTCCTTCGCACCTAAAATTCACTTACCGAATGGCATGTTTGGTGGTAAACAGAAACAGAATTTACCTACGTTTGCGATAGAAAAACCTGAAAAGATATCCCGAGCTCGATTTAGCGGGAGTAATAATCGAAAGAACTTGGCACATTAGATTAACAATATTCTGAATCTAAGATAGACAACAGTTAGGAGATTACGTTTGCTCAATGCGAAGCTATCATAAAAATCTTGATTAATCTTAACTATGAATCGGCTTACATTATGAATTCAATCCATTACGGAAAAACATAAAAAGCTTTTTTATCATTTCACTTGAGTAGACTTAAAAAAATATAAGCGTATAGCACTAAAAACTTGTATTACTAAAGTTATTTGTGACAGTTTTCCTTGATTAACTTTGCCTTTCTTTCAAAATTTTAAATCTCTGAAATTTCTTTACCGATTGCTTTGAAATTTTGACACAAGGTTGCATTCAAATTTGCGTATGTTTTGTATATACCTTTATTATATATATGTCACCTGTGACAGGTATAAAAATGTTTTTTTTAAATAAAAAAAACAGCGCCATCAGTTGGACAAACTTTTTTTTTGCGCTTAAATTGTACAATTGAAGACTTCGTTTGTCAAACGATTTTACGTTACGTATATAATCTAAATAACTTACAAATATGCTTTCGCAAGTTATGCTTTTAAAACATTAAGATGAATTGTTTATTTTCGCCCTTACATACGCAATATGAAAATAAATAAATAGTTGCAAAATTACTTTGTGGCGTAATTTAAATAAATAAATAGTTTCGTACGTCTAAAAACTCAATTCTTTCAAGAAAATCATACACATACAATATTTTATCGATGATTCAATCCAATATTGTGCAGGGTTTTTCAATAAGAGGTGTTATTTTGATATTTAATCGTAAATGATCAATGGTTTCGTTGCTTGTGTGGCACGAAGCGCCGTTTTGTTGAAAGTAAACGTTGTCCAGATCAATACCATCCAATTCCGGACATAAAAAATCATTAATCATCTCTCGATAGCGCAATCCATTCACCGAAACTGTTGATCCAGCCTCATTTTCAAAAAAGTAAGGTCCAATGACTCCGCCGGACCATAAACCGCACCAAACAGTGACACGTTGAGAATAGAGAGGCTTTTCAACAATAACTCTTGGGTTTTCCGAACCCCAGATGCGACAATTTTGCTTGTTGACGAAGCCACCATTGTGGAAATGGGCCTCATTACTCAAGATGATTTGCATTTGATTCATTTAAGTGAATTTTAATAATTTCAATGCGTTGTTGAAGCGTGTATTGTTCCATTTGTATTAATGGTATAGTTTTTACTTGTCAAATGTCAAAAAATGACAGATTCAAAAGTAAAATCTACCGAAATAGCGGGCTATTCAAAATAACACCTCTTATTGGAAAACCCTGTATTTGTATGCCGCTCTTGAAAGAATTGTTTGATAATATTTTAAAGCATAACTTGCAAAAACTGGATATTAATTAAATAATTTAATTAAAGCCATATATGAACGTGTAGATTATAATGTATGTTGCGTTTAAAAATTGTTTTAAACCTTAAAATTAAAAACTTGGATGACAACGAAAAAGTCGATAACTTTCGATGGCTCTGAAGAAGAATGACTAGTAATAATGTAACGTTGCAAATTAACACGTGTCAAACATTTATAATAGTGACCGATGACTCCAGTGGATTGTAACTCTAGTTCATAGTAACAAAAGGTGATAGTATGCAAATGATGAGACCCCTACGCCCCAGATAGGTCTTTAAACCTGTTTTGTGTTCAAGAATAAAAGTTGAGATAAGTCATTTCCAACAACGTTTCGCGACTTTCGGAGAATTAAATTCCAAAAACATCATTTACAAGTTCCAATCACCTTCGGAGTCACCTAATAAATGGGTAGAAAGGTGTAAGTTCAAAAAAATTAGTCATTTATTCTCGGTAGAGTAATACATGCTGACATAGTCTTTTTTTAATGATACACTTATGTTTATAAAATAAGGTTTTAATGCATAGCATAAAGGATAATAAATTATTATAAGCAATAATTAGTCGCATGCGATATAACCTGCCAAATAATTCGATGTTTACTAGTACTTCAATCAACAATTACTGCTTATTATATTTTTGTTTTAGTTCCTAATATTTTTATGCTACTGCAATATACTTTTTAAATTTTCCAAAGACCCAAATATAAACGAAAATAAATTACAATACTATCAGTTATGTTTTATCACAGAGTTATTAAAAATAAGTTGAGAAACAGTCGAATGCGTTCAAACAATATTCTAATAAAACCATCAGTAATTTCCATTGTTTTAATTAGGCTAATGCCCGGTGCGGTCTGTCATTAGGCAAAATCAGTTGATCTAGCAAAGAATTTACCCACTGATAGAGTTTTACAATAATCTGAAACGAAAATTCTAAATAATTAATAACACCTTTGTGTGGGGCGCACTGGACTGTGAAGAGAATCCGGATTTTGGATTGGAAGTGCAACTCGTGAATGACAGCCAGCCTGATTGTGGACTGCGCCATGGAAGAGCTCATTAGCTACGTGGAGCAGTGCGATGACCTGATGATGGAAGAATCGGAAGACATTGGTGTTGATTCGGAAGTGATACACTGTCAAATGGTTCATGTAAGGGCATCTCAAGTACACTGTAATTACAACAAGTAACAGTTGGAATAACATTGTGCAAGAACGTTGTGCAAGAACGTTGTACAAAGAAAGTGTGTTGGAAAATGCTAAAGGTTGCCTTAGTTTTGTTATAAGTATCGACCTCGATACAATTTTTGTGTTTTCTGACCATCACCCCACACAAAGAGAATACCAAAAATAAATACAAAAAGGAATTCAAAGTGAATGGGAAGACAATTAAATTTGTTAAATATCACCAAAGAATACTCGAGTGGCACAATTTTTTCTTACCCCATAGGTGAAAAGATTAAGATAGACAAAGAATATTTGAGAGATTTTGTTTGTTTGAGATGGAGAAGAGAAATAAGAAGGTTGGGAAGTACCTGACTATTTAGATCTGGTCACCAAACAAAGCCATTTCAAGCAACGTTCTAATTCTGAATGGTGATCTAACAACAGGGCGATACTGAGAGTTTATTCGACTCTTAAACGTGCCGCAAGTATGCTCTATATAATTTTAAATGTCTATTATGTGAATTAATACAAATTAATCACATAAAATTTACTTGCGCATGTGGGATTTGAACCCGCAACCACCAGCTTGTTAGTCCAGAGGGTAAGGCTTTTGCAGAGATTGAAAGATACTGTAAATCTACTGGTTTAGAGACAGGATATTTTAATTTGGTTGTAATGTAAAGGGAACTTGGTTTAAAGAAGTCGTGAGAACAAAAATGTTGATAGTCTGAAGTGTCGGAAATACATTTTTTTGGAGATTGCTGACAGTTCATGGGAGACGAAAAATATTATCATAATCTAACTTCCTCAATGACTCAGATATAGAGTTCTTTGGAGAAATATTGACATAGATATAATGGGAATTCTGTTGAAAGCGTATTATTTTATTTTTATTTAAAAAAGAGTTTATCGACAAAAAATATCAACTCCCAGAGAAATCATTATATTTTTCTTCCGCCAAACTACCCAATTGATAATAGGAGATGGAGTGAAGATGCTAGAAATGGAACAGGATTAGGCGTTCAAGAGATGAGAAAGAAATCGAGGAAAGATGATATATTTATGGTGATGTGTTTGTAAGGGCTTTTAAACTATTTCGCGGTTTTACGTGGGGCATTTATCATAATATCACAATAATTACCAGGGTAACTATGGACAAAGAACACGGCAAATAAACCATCGTGAAAAATGATTTCAAACAAAGACAATCAACTATCCAATCAGATGTCTTGGATCATAGACAACACATAGGCACCGATGTCAGAAACATGTAAAGTATGTCGGTATAGCTACCTAATAGCGGATGCGATCTTATCAACAGAGCACAACTCTTTGTTCTTGAGTCAAATCAAATGCCTCATAATAAGGATTATCAGGGGCGCTACATCATTGTGTACAATGTGTATGGCGCACTTGGGCGTCCTAACTGAAGGAATACCTCCTTAACTTATCTCTCTATTGCTGATTCAACAATATTAATCTCAGATAAATTCTTATCGACAAGTTTTCTTTCAAAACTGATAGTGATATCTTGTAAAAATTATTATTTTAAACCATAATATTATTTACATCCCTGTGCGGTTTTTATGCAGTTATTACCATTATTGAAGTTTAGTCCCTAGTGAGGTTCACGAAACACTGTATATTTTTTTTACATCTGTACATCATTCTTGCCTTACACCAAACAATTCATTGATTTCAAATATAAAATAAAAATAAATATGGAAAAATAAAAATATAACAAAATGTCTCGTTCAAATATGAATCTCTTTGTATCTCGGTACTAACGTATTTAGATTACGTTTGGTTTGGTTTGATTAGGATAAGTTTAGGATGGATTAGATCAGTTTTCAAAAACATCTTATATAATTTTGAGTAAACTTGCTATCTAACCTAACCTAACCTAACCTCTAAATTATCCGGATACTGCGTATTGTTTTTTCAATTATTCCGAAAAAGGGTAGGTTATCGGTTATCTGACCTTAAAATATCGCCATACCAGTCATAATCATGTTGCATTTGATACTTGTATCACGTGTCTTTTAGTAATAATTAAGGATTTCATTTTTTAGCACAAAGCTGGCCCTGAGAATAATAATAACAGCGAACACAATAAAATCACCGCGGCTAACGGAAAACATTCGCCAATTGCTACACATGACAGAATAATTAAAATTTTAGTGCCGCAGCCGGGAAGGCAGTGGAAACTGTAAGAGGTGCCTTGTTCGGGTATTACATGACAGGTTCATCAGAGATAAAGGCAAAATGGGTAAATTTGGACCGGAAGATCAAGATTGAAGAGGCTTTTCACGAAGCAGAGGAGACCTACTTTGCAGGAATTGATTAAGAGTTATTGTAACTAAGTTCAATTAACGGAATTTTTTATGCTTTGTTGGACTCCAGGTTGAGATTTTGCGATTTGAGGGTAACTCAGTGTTACTTTGATATAAATTTTCGATAATGTTGTAAGACGGAAGGAAATTGCGATACTAGTTTATACATTTCCATCATACGTTATGGAGTTAGAAATATCAATTTACTATCTATAAAAAAGACGAAACGCTGACAAACTTAATACAAAAAGGATTTCCTAAATACTTTTTAGGTTAACAAAAATTAGATTAAAAACATTTTATTCTTATTTTTTCTGATTCCACTGTTATTTTTTACTTATTTCTAACTGGTACATAAAATTTTATTGAAGTCATTTATCGTTTTAAAGAGTTATAAAGCGTTACATCATATTTTATGGTTGTCTGAATTTGAATAAGATTTTATCTAAAACTTGAGAAAAACCAACAATATTTTAAGATTCAGGTACTTCCAAGCCTTCCTCTTCCCAATCTTCTTCCCTTCCCCATAACCTTCAACCTCACAAATTACCCCAATTGGGGATGCCATAGTCTCTTCGGCTCTGCACAGTTGCGACTCCTGTATATTCTGTAAGTTAATTTTTTTAAATGTACAAACTGGTCGCGCCGCACGTAGAAAAATGATTTCGGCTTTTTTATAAAGATACTATTAAAAATATGACTGCATGTTCATTTTCCAGAAAAATATTAGTCATTCAGAATATATCTGAACACGTGTTCACGCTGGTGCCCTTGTCCGAATAAATATAATGGACAAGATGCGAAATTATTATTATTTTAATGAACACGTGTTCCGACTTCCTTACAACATATTAGTAGACTCAGTAGACCACGTAGACTCAGAAGTAATTATTTGCTTTTCCTCAATCAACAATGAACAAATTATGGATACCATTCACCAATGTCCAAAATGGCCAGATTTGTCAACTCAAGTCAGAACCTGGATTTTTTTGGTGTAAGCCTAAACGATTTGTGTCAGTCATTGTGTATATAAGTAATATTTTGTATTGATGTGTCAGAAGTAGTGAACTCCGTCAAAACCTTAATCCTGTCTTGACTTAACATTATCTTTATTGTTTTTGTACCCTATTTTTGACATAGCAACTTTTATTTTAAAATTTCTCCTTGTATTCACTTTGTTTAATATGGAATGTGTTAATTGGACTTGGTCCGTTTGTAAATAAAAAAAATATTGGTGCTTTACTGATAGTTTCTTGTGAAATTAGTCAAATCACTCGTTACAGGCTTCCAGTCCCATTTTTAACAGGAAAACGAATAATTTTACCAATTTTTAATAAACTGCTTCATCCATCCTTTCTAACCAAAAGGCTTTTTCAAAGTGCGTTTCTGCAAGTGAACTTCAATGTAATTCGTTTTAAAATTTGGCCACACTTTAAACAGCGCGCCATTCAAATATTGTTCTACAAAATCCACCCTTCTAAATGATACTCGCATTGGCCAAAGAGCAAATTCGAAATTTATACGTGCGTTATGTATATCAGCACATATGGAATCTTCTGACATATTATTTCATAGTTGCTTTTAAAACATACTTGTGGCGCCGGAGCGGTAGACCTGCATACCTTGAGAATCTACCATATTAATCTCAGAGAGAGGTCGTACATAACGTCATCGTTCTATTATCTTCAACCGTTTTTTTGTTTAAAAAGACGTGTAAAAAGGACGATCGTCGACGGCGAACGTGCGAGCTCTCCCCAGGACATGAAAACACTAACACCAAATTTGAGCATTATTTTTAAAAACCAACAGTTTTTTTCTTGCGTAAATTATGATTTTCGTATTTAAAATTTTGTAATCTACGATATTATATTCTTTAGCCACAGACGTTTTAATGATAAAACAATAATATTTATTTATTATTATACATTTGATACAGAAAATTTATGAGTAATATATTGGGCCAAATAATGTAATAGGATATTGGATATGTGCACAAAGACATATAATAAAATAAGTACAACTGCATCGATGATAAGAAGACATCAATACATCATTGCCCAGTCAACAGTAGTTTCTAACTAGGCAGTTCCTGTTCTATGAAATTATGACTTTAATTTTTGTTGATTTATAAGTACTTATATCAAATTGTCAATTTAAAAAATATGTTTTAAATTATTTTATGTATTAAATTAATATAACAAAATAAATTTGAAAAAAAAAGAATGAAAAACGAACATTTGTCGATATAAACTACCACCCCACTATTTTGATTGATGGGTGGTATTCATTTTGGTCTGAAATTTGTTTGGCGATATAGGAATCACTGCATTCAGTGAATATTAATTAAAGTACATGAGATTTTATTTCATCTAAAAACATAAGAAAGTCTTCCGAATTCTGTTAATTTCTTAGCATAAGGAGGAAATCTATAAGTGGTTAATTATATACGCATAATTTTTGGAATATTGGTAATAATTAAAAAAATGATAAAATTTGACTTTTAATTTCCTAGATATTTTATTTTTCTCTTGGCTTTGTTTTGAGAGCTGCAAAAGATTTCAATAATTTATGAACATTTATTATGTTATATAAAACCCTTGTCAGATACCAACTTGAGTATAACTCTACGTTATGGTCTCCATTTTTCAATATTCATTCAGATAACATTGAAAATATTCAACGGAGTGTTCTAAGGTTTACAAACTATAATTTGCATATTCCTATACGAAACATTGATTACAATTACCTCCTGGATAGAATGACTATTAAAACTTTCAGAAAGAAGAATAAGCACAGATTTAGTACTGCTACAGAAAATACTACATTTTAAAATTGACTGTCCCGAATTACTTCAATTTATCAATATCCATGTTCCCAAAAAATCATGCCGACGTTTCTTACATTTTTACTTCAATAACACCAGGGCACTAGCTTACCAAAATTCTCCGATTCCGAGACTTCACTGTCTCGGAAACAAATATTCTGATCTGGGTGGTATATTTCATCTTAAAACTAATTAGTATAAATGTTATATATTCTATCACTTTTATTCTTCTAGACACAAATAGACCTATGTAGTATGTACCCATATAACTTCTCCGCTTTTACTATTTTGTTTTGTTGAATCTTTTAAATTCAATTATATGCGTGAGGATTCTTAGTTCCTGTTCATATTTTCAAATTTTGTTCTGTGTTTTTTGCAACCTTTTTTCCCATTATTCTGATGTGTTTTTCATTGTTGATATCACAGACATAGGAATTAATAGACGAGAAGATAAAGGCGAGGGGTAAAATCAACTGTTGAAGAACGAAGGGAGTGAAGATGACTGTGATTCGTCAATAAATCAATCTGACAGTAAATAGGCATCTCGCATTATAATATCACCATTTACTTCTTAAAAGTAAAATCTGCTTTGAATGAATAGACATTTTTACATGGGAGCGCAAATTACTCGCCACGTTATGAACAAATTTGCGAAGTCCAAATTCGGCAAAGTAAGGCAGCTTCTATATTCAGAGTCGTAGTTAGTTTCAGAGTATTTAGTTAAGACACTTTTATAAATGTTCATAATTTACTTCCCAGCAACCAACCAGCTTTGTGTTTCGCGTCCAGACGTTTCTCGATGTGATAGTAACAACTGATTCATATTATACGATGTGAATATGCTTAAAATAAAGTAAAATAATGCTTATATATGGAATGTAATACGACAATTGGGTTTATTCTCTTTTTTCGCATCTATTTTTACCAGTTTTCATAGTACAAGTAAACATTTTGCCGTGTTATTTCGTAAAATGAACCGATGATGCCTCGACCATAGTTCGCACAAGAATGATGACGTCACGTTTTCAAATATCACTTGAGGCCGTACGCGAGCCCAGCCGGCTCAATGGAACCGGTATGGGGAGTGGGGATAATACGCTTTTAATCACTTAGGGCAGGTCTACTAATATTCATATGTCTATGGTTGATATGTATTTTTTCTGTGTTTTTTTGCAACCTTTTTCGTCATTGTCTTTACATTTTTCTTTATTGTATTAGTTTTTAAGTGTTTACTTTGATAAAAATAACTTATAATTTTTTTAAAGATAAGCCCACTTGGGCGTGTAATAAATAAATAAATAAAATACCAACATAGGATGTTTTCAAATATCTGAGAGAAGTCATTTTTTAAACATTGATTGAACTTCATATTGAACAGCCACTGCTAACCAAACATTAAGCCTCGCATACCCAATTTCTACCGATTTATAACAAGTTTCTCGTTAACTCTTTAAGTTTTTAAGTTCCAAAAAAAAAAAATGTTTTTTTGAAGATTCTTTAAATTGCTATGCCGAAACCTTAATTCTTTGAAATTCCCTCGATTGAAAAAATGGTAAAGTAAACTCCGAAAACTATTATTTAATATGTCATAGGCATAAAAAAATATCACAGTGTATTTTTAAATACAATTTATGCATTTATCAAGAGATTTTTACTCTATTTCAAACGAGTGGTGTTTTATCAAATATTTTCTCCGTTTTCGCTTAATTATTATCTTTTTTTAATATAACCGCGCTCCCTCTAACATTCGTATTCATATATCTCCCTTTCAAAGCATCTTTGATCGCTTACTATGGGGCCTTAAAAAACAAAGTTAAATTTTGAGCGAATGAGAAATATTATCATGTTGATCTTACCTTCACATTAACTGAAAAATCAATTAATGTAGACTATTAAATACTATCGTGTAAATGTATGATTTTAAGTCTTATTAAACTCTATTATCTATTCGTCTATATGCACATACTTTAAAAGTAATTAGTGGAAAAGTTTCAATTTGAGGCATCCACGCTTCGCTGGGGAAACCCACTGATTCGATAATTAACCATTTTTTTAACAATCAAAAAATTAAAGCGGGTTTAAAAAATTGTAAATAAACATTCCCAAACTCGACCGCCGTTACAAGCGGCACTTTAAACAATGGTAACATAAGTAAAGAGGATATTGAAGTACGCATTTGCCGTGATTATTGACCAGATCTACCAAGGCAGGGAAGGTACTTCCTCACCCTTATTTATTAACTTATTTAATCATTGAAGACAGACTCTCAAATCCTCGTGTCCATTTACGTCATTTTAACTGTATCATACTTCTACTGAGAGCTACTAACATAGTCTTCATTTTGTATGTGATTGCAAGATTCTACCAGATTTAAATTCAATATTGATAGTGTCTTGAAGATTTTTTTCAATTAACATTTATATTTCAAGCTACTAATTATTACTTTTAATATTTTTTTATCCTTTGTGCTTTGCATAAAAAACCTTGTCTTGTAAACATATGTTTACCTTTAATAAAAAATAATATTTAGATTTATTATTTAAGAAACATTTATTCCTTATGTGAGGGTGAAAAGAGTGGGAAAATGAAGGATATGTGATAGAGGAAGGTTGGGAAATACCTGGCCTCTGACATATGTGGTTATTAAACATGACTATGGCAATTTCAAGCAACTTCTGTTCTATTCTCGATGATTGTTTTTCAGCAGGGCGATAATATCGATTAATTTAATTAATTAGTTTTTTCTTTTAAACCATAGATAATATAACCACCACTGTTTTGATTTTCACCTTATAATGCCCACGCACAGGCTTCGCCTTTGTGGGATTTTTTTGTTACTCCTTATATTTTGTATAATTATATATGTACCTGTATGTATCAAAAAAATTGACAGTAAATAAATAAAAAAAACCCTAAGAACTCAATAAACCCAATGCAAGTATAATATTTCACTTACATTGCTGAAAAATATCTCAGTTTAAAAATTCAATATTACATCCCTTCCTGGCTCCCAAATGAAAAAAAAAACCTCAACTTGCCGCTGCGCTCTCAACAAAATCAGAACATTCTTTAATCTAAATTTTGGACAGGTACCTAGTTTTTACATAAATACATAATTTATCAATTTCGTGTTCTCATAATCGCGTGGAATCACTTATGGCTCGGATAATAATATGAAGATGGTACAGTTTCGGCTAATCAAGAGATGGTCGAGTGATAGCGTCAAACTTCTGTCATAACTGAGAAAAGTTTTATACAAAATATGTTTGAAGTGGCGCGCGCGTGAGAATTGAGATGTTCAATGTCATTTTTTTTCTATTTCAATAAAAAGTTATTAATGGTTGCCTCAAAAAGATTCTTAATTCAAATTTGTTTTGTGGTAAGAAATAATTAAAAGTTGAACTTTTTGCTTTTTGATTTAATAAATGATCTTTGTTTAATCAAATGATTTTGCTTGATGTTTATGATGTTATTGTACACACGTTCTTTACACAAAAATACGGATTTACTGCAAGCAGATTTTCAGCAGATGTCAAGCTTACATAATCATAAATACGTTTGACTAAAGGGCCCAACACAAACGATCCGAGAATATTTTTTCTTATATATTTTGATGCATTTATATGTACGTCAATTGATTTTAAACTACCGACTTGTAAAAAGTAGCAGATGAAGAAAGAAAAATAAGAATTTTTTTTAATATATATTGACGGAGTTTCAATGGAAGAATCTTGTTTTTCATTGATTACTTCGGTAAATTGGCGTCTCTAAATTTAACCAAATGAACATCATCAAACAACTGCATGAACCTTTTCATTAGTTACAGATATTTTGAGAATTTACCTCTTGATCCATAATTTAAAAGTTACTAGTGTGACCATTTGTGACTTTTGACTGGGTTATTTTGTAACGGACAGGATTCCCTTTGTACAATACTTTGTTTATTCTTCTGGAGAGATCAGTGGATGATATCGTATAAAAAAATAATGGACAGCTTTACAATAATAATACTGGGGAGTAGGTACACTATTTACACGTTTATTGTCACACTACTGGTACATGTTACTTAGAAGGAAACTACAAGTAATAAGACATTAAACAAAAGAAGACCTACCCATTTATACTACTCGGGTTAGTCATGTTATCTCTATAATACTCGAATATCTCATAGACATGCGTTAATTACAGGCATTTCTTCTGGTATAAAGTTTAGACACATAATGCTATATTGGCATATACGTATTACATGTTGGGGTGACACTCTAAGCTATAATCTTACTAGGGAGAGGGGGTCAGATCAATTAGAAAACTGCCGTCGAATATCTTTTCTTTGTATGGGATCTGTCACTTAGACAGATGACCGCTGCGTTATTACGGCACTCCGTAAATTGTTCTTACCTCTTTTCCTGCCGTAAGTAGGAAAGGGATTGTACGGCGAGAAATATATAGTTATATAGAACGATTTGAATTTATAGCGTAATCTATCACCCCCTCTAAGAAGACTAAAATTGAAGCGAAGGGTAGATAATATTGAAGAACTAATGAACGAAATTTGAATGGTGAGTTTTATTCGTCATCTTAACAAGATACTTAGAAAAGAAAAATGTACCATGGAACATATTCAACCAGACCCACGGAGCGTGTAGAATTTGGGAAAAATTTCACCACGGCACAATTACTATGTGAACTTGTAATAAAATAAGAATTATTCGATCCGTGATCCGCGATAGCAGACGTAATTAACATTTTCGGTCATTTCAATAATAATAATACCAAGATGGCGGTAAACGATGGTGCTTAGGCGAGCCATAGAGAATGGGACGGTCGCTTAATGGCGTCGACGCGCACGCATGGCTGCCCCTTCTGCGCACTGCGCGCTGGGCACGCTGGGCACGCTGATTAGATCAGATCGTATTCTTTTTGGTGGACAAAAAGACTATGAAATAAAAAATAAATTGAAAATTGGTTTTGGAACACACCTATCGAAATATGTGAAAAAATGTTTTGAAAAGAGTAACGATATTATTAGTTTGTTTTGTGAACAAAGGGAATGATAAATAAAGAACAAATTGAAAATTGAGTTTAGAGCATCCCTTTTGAGGAGTGAGGAATGTGAAACAGGTTTTGGAAAAAGAGCAAAAAAAATAGGAATCCTAAATTTACGAAAGAAAATGGGGTTGAATCCAAAAATAAAGTTATGATATTATTCGTTTGTTATTATGTTGTAACTTAGTAAGATACAGCCTTAAATAAACGTGGTGAATATTTCATTCAATTGATAAACAACTGTGAAAACCGAACTTGTGTTGTCAAAACCGTACTAATCGAAACTGACATTTAACGGTAATAAAATATTTTTGTTATTTGTTTTTGGGGTGTTATGCCGTGTTGCGCTGACTCTTTCTTTAGCCAACGTTTTGGACAACGTTACAGTGTCCATCGTCAGGGCAGATGTCCGAAACGTTGGCTAAAGAAGGAGTTAGCGCAACACGGCATAACACCCCAAAAATAAGTAGCAAAAATCCTTTTGGCCGTGAAAATCTTAGGTCATAAAATAGTTCATGGAAAGACAAATAAATTGTTTATACCGCCAAAGAGGATTGTTCATCTGTTTTATACAAATTTCTCAGTGATTTTAAAGTGCTGAATATATTTTCTTTTTATAGGTGTCGTCAAAACAAATACCATTTTTTGAAAGTAGATAAAATACCTTTTACATTTTTGTGTTTGAAATATAATTTAATACTTATAAATTTGTATACTTTAATTTCAAACACGAAAATAGTTGAAAAAACACATATTTTTACTCCAAACGTATCCCCTCTATTTAGCTAATCAGTATGAAAACTTCACTTCACTTCACTTTTTTATCTTGTTAATACAGTAAAAAAATGTATGGTAATAATTCCCAGAGAAAAACCAAAAAATTACATTTTGGATTCATTTTTTGCGCAATCACTTGTTTGATACATATAAAAATTTATTTCTAGGATTTTTTTTTGTATTAGGCAATTTACCCTAAAAAGATTGCTATGTGCCGTTAAAGTTAAGGGAGATGGTTATAATTTTATGGGAAATCTATACGGGAATAGGAAATCTCAAATATTGAAGTCATTCAAGTCTATGAACTTGTATAGAACTGAGAAAATGCGAGAATTGTTAAGAGAAAGTAAATAAGGAATACTAAGGGGAGATTGGTGGGTGATTTTTATAAGTAAACGATAAATGCCTTTGAAAGATGAATGATTTTTACAATTAAAGAAAACGTGATCGAGAGTCTCATTTTCCATGCCGCACTGGCAGAGTGGACTATCTCGGACCCGGATTTTAAACAAATGGGATGCAATGGAGCAATGACCAATTCTCATTCTCGAGATACAGGATATAAATCTTTTGGATTTTTTCTTGCCGTGGAACCAAGGTTTACTTGGTATATGATTTTGTATTCCAGCATAAAAAGCACCAGTTCGGGTTTTCGTACTAGTCCAATTTTCTTCCCAGAAGCGAATCATGTTGGATTTAAGAATTGGGATGACGTCAGAGATAGGAATTCTAAAATCTAAAGGATTAGAGGGAGAAATTGTTACAAGTTTAGCTAGAGAATCGGATTTCTCGTTACCCTCAATTCCTAAATGGCCAGGGACCCAAACCAATATTGTCCCGAAATTTAATTCATTTAAAGATTTAAGGGTGTTTCTGATATTATAAATAATATAGTCTTCTGGTTTATGGATATTTGAGGAAATTTTCAACACTGCGCTTAGTGAGTCAGTGCACAGTAAGGCTCGTCGAATATTGAAAAGCTGGATTTGACTCAAAGCTTGTTCAATTGATTTCTAGGATTGATATTTACCTGCTCAAACGAAAGACATTTATGTTTCAGAACGTCACTTTCGTGGATTTCGTGTTAAATTCACGCGCTAACAGTCGATTTAAAAATAAACTAACTTTTTCAAGACGGGAATCTCGTGCGTCAGTCTCTTAAAATACGACTTTGCCAGCTCTTTCTCAGCCCTGTAAAAGACATTTTTTTACCAAAAATAATTCTAAACTGAGCTTGTACAATCTTTAATCAATGTGTAACTAAAACAACCTTTAACGGTTGGGAAGTGTTATGTTTTATTAATTTTTAAACAGTAGTTTTTTGAAATATTTTGGGGAAATTTAGATAACTATGTGAAATCCCTATTCCTAACAGATTATCGCATTTATAATATGTTTAAATACTTATTTGAAGAAATATATTTCGCTCTTCCCGTAAAATATACATTTCAAAATGAACGACTTGAAATATAAACAGACAAATAAATTTGATAGATTCGAATCGAATAAGAAAATTTTCAGAGACAGCATAGTGCGTAAAAAAATAGGTGGATGATAGTGGACAGTAGATGAAATTCTAGCGTTGATAGTATTTTGGGACACAAAATTTAGGGTTTTTTGGATCAAAGGGTACGTTCTTGTATTTGGATACAAAATTTGGTCATCGTTGTTTGATCGGAGTTATTGTCAAACTTTTTTGACATTTTCTCGAATACATAAAATAACCAAAATAATGTGCTTAAAAACATTTCATAAATGATGTAGTACGTATTGGTGACAGACAAATATGTACGAGTACAAACGTGAGGACACACATAATTATTATAAAAAAACAGTTTAAAGAAGTTTCGTCAATAAAGTCATATGTTTAGTTTGTTTTGTTTTGTTGAGGAGGACTAAGAAAAAAAAGTTTTATAGCGGGTTTTCCAATAAGAGGTGTTATTTTGATATTTAATCGTAAAAGATCAATGGTTTTGTTGCTTGTGTGGCACGTAGCGCCGTTTTGTTGAAAGTTAACGTTGTCCAGATCAATATCATTTAATTTTGGCCATAAAATATCATTAATCATCTCTCGATAGCGTAATCCATTCACCGTAACTGTTTCTCCAGCCTCACTTTCGAAAAAGTAAGGTCCAATGACTCCGCCGGACCATTAACCGCACCAAACAGTCACACGTTGTAAATAGAGAGGCTTTTCAACAATAACTCTTGGGTTTTCCGAGCCCCAGATGCGACAATTTTGCTTGTTGACGAAGCCACCGAGGTGGAAATGGGCCTCATCACTCAAGATGATTTGAATTTGATTCACTCAAGTGAATTTTAATAATTTCAATGCGTTGTTGATGCGTGTATCGTTCCATTTTCATTAATAACGTAGTTTTTACTTCTCAAATGTCAAAAAATGACAGCTTCAAAAGTAACATCTACCGAAATAGCGTGCTATTCAAAATAACACCTCTTATTGGAAAATCCTGTAGAATAGAACACGGGCATTAGCCTAGTATGGTAGTTAAAAAAAATGTAACTTGTAAACATTTATTAGATAATAAAAAATAATAAAAAAATTGATGATAATATTAAACTGGACTTTTAAATAGCAAAAAAGATAATAATTTCATGTTTTTAATTTTTTCCGTATACTATATTAGAGCATAACCGTTTTATTTATTTATTTATTTATTCATTTTTGGGAAAATCAACAGTTTACATTTTTACAGATTGTACATAAGTAAAATAGCCAAAATAAAACCAATTACGGATTTCCTCCTTGTGATTTTACGTAAGACAGCATTAGAAGAAATAATTAAATTTATGAGAAATGTGAAGTTATAATTATATAAAATAAAAGAATTGTATAAAATAATAGAAAAAAATAATACAACAAAAATAAAAATAAAGGGGAAAAAAAAAAACTAAAATTTATATAAAATAAAAGATTATCGATACATTGGTAACCATAAGAATACAAACAATATTGTGCATATAAATCATATCATAACCATAACCATAAGAAGACAATGTTGTGCATATAAATCATACCATAACAGGATTATAAATATATAAATACTAGAAACATAAACATCAGAAACATCAATTCAAAAAACATCAGTGAAATACTCTTTTAAGGTCATTTTATATTTAGTAAATTCGCAATTGAAGATGTCGATATTGAATAATATGTTATTGTAATTATTACATATTCTGTTCAGGCAAGAATTTTGTCTACAGTTCGTTTTGCTTTGATCGATTTTAAACAGGATAGAAGACCGTGTTAAACGTGCAGGCACATTAAATTTAATATTATTTAGCAACTCTGGGCATTGAATATTATTATTAATTAATTTATATAGGAATAGAGCATCTGCATGATGTCTTCGTACACTTAATGAATCAATTTTAAAGTACGAAGCTGCCTCTGCATAATTATTAAATCTTACAAATGACCTGTAACAGAGATATTTTAGGAATTTGTTTTGAATTGCTTCGATTTTGTTTATGTGTATTTTATAGAATGGAGACCAAACAATTGATGCAAACTCCAGATGACTTCGTACGTAGGCAAAGTAGAGTTGCTTAATGATATTGATGTTATTAAAAAGTTTTGTGTTTCTAATGATGAAACCTAACATTTTAGCAGCCTTATTTGTGATTTGTTGTATATGAAGGTTATATTGAAGTTTATTATCAAGAGTTATTCCAAGATCACGAATATTTGAGACTGTTGCAATGTTGATGTTATTTAAAGTATAATTAAATAATGTTTTATTTTTATTTCTGGAAAAGACAATGTGATGACATTTTGAAACATTTAGAAATAATTGATTTTGTTGGCAATAGGTAGCTACATTGTTTAAATCATGTTGTAAATTAATACAATCGTTTAGACTTTTTATTGGCTTGTATAGCTTAGCATCATCAGCAAATAATTCTATTTCAGAGTTTTTTACAACATTGACCAAATCATTAATATATAAAATGAAAAATAATGGTCCGAGATGTGAACCCTGTTGGATCCCTGAGGAAATTTGATTGAAGTCTGATACAAAGCCCTTTATTGCTACTGCCTGTGATCTGTTAAGTATATAAGATGTAACCCAACGAAATAAATTACCACGTATACCTAATGCCCAAAGTTTTCTTAGTAGTAATTTTTGATTAATTTTATCAAATGCTTTGGCAAAGTCTGTATAAATGATATCTACTTGAGTGCGATTGTCCATGTGACCAACAATGAATTCGGTAAGAAGAACGAGATTACTTTCCACATTTCTGCCTTTTGTAAAACCATGTTGTTTTGTTGTTATGATGTGATTGAGTTGTGGACTTAGGTATTGGTAAACAATTTTTTCCATTAACTTACTGAATATTGTTAGTTTTGAAATCGGACGATAAGTTTTAACATTATTTTTTTCTCCATTTTTGTGGATTGGTGTTACATATGCTCTTTTCCATATTTCAGGTACCGTGCCTTCGTTCATTGATTTATTATATATAATGCAGAGAGGTTTAGCGAGTGTTTCAGCACAATTAACTATAAAGTATGATGGAATATCATCACACCCCGCGCTTGTGTTTATGTCAAGAGCTTTTATTTCTTTTAAGACTATTTCTCGTGTGAATTTAACCGTGGTGATATTTATGTTATTTGTGTTTTCTGGTATGTCAAATGTTGGTAGGTTATTATCTTTTATGTAAACTGATTGGAAATATTCCATAAAAATATTACATACATCTTGGCCATTTTCAGCTTTTTTGTCATCTAGATGCATCGTCCTTGGAAGGGACGATTGTGTTTTTTTCATATTATTGAAATGATTCCAGAAGAGTTTAGGATTACCATTCATGTTACTTTCAGCAGTATGTATATAATTAATGTAGAGTTCTTGTGCAATTCGTTTTTGTCTAGATCTTAAGAGTGAAAACGTTTGGTAGTCACGTGGATTTTGAAATTTTTTGAAATATTTATGATATTTATTTTTTTCTTTAATTATTTTTATGAGAGATGATGTATACCATGGCGGATAATTATAATTTTTTGCTGGTTTAGTTGGTATGTAATTTATTTTAATATTGTTCAATATGTTGTAGAAGACGTCAGTTGCGGATTGAGTATTCAGATGGTTCAGATTATGATCCCAATCAATTTCGTTTAGTTTTGTGTTTATCATTGAATAATCTGCTTTTCTAAATTGTAATACTTGCTTTGTGTTAGTTTTCAGGTTTTTATTTTTATTTTTAATAGGAATTGAAATTAGCAGTGTTTTATGATAAACATCTTCTGGTACTAATGAAATGTTATTGTGAGTAATTTTCAGTTGTATGTTACTTAGAGCTAAATCAAGAATGCGATTATTTATATTATTACTCTGAGAGTTATATTGTTGCAGATTATTAAATGATAAAAATTCTATAAAGTTAAAATGGGCGGGATTTAATGAATTGATGGGTTCAGTGTACATATAATCACAGTTGTCATTTATTGGTAACCAAAGTAAGTGAGGTAGGTTGTAGTCTCCCACTATAATGAAACTGTCATTATTGTTATCCGTCATAATCTGTGATACTTTGTTTATGTGAGAAGTAATATTTATAAGATGTTTATTGTCAGGTGGGATGTATGAAGTACATATGTGAATTTTTTTACCAGGAAGTGATATAGTTACCCATATGTCTTCCGCTTCAGAATCCCATTCTAGTTTTTGATCAGAAATTAATTTACTTTTGACTGCAATTAAAACTCCACCACCGCGATTTTGATTGAGGTTATGATAATCTCTATCTCGTCTGTAAATATGGTACCGTGGATCGAAAAGTTCCTCATTAAAGATTGAATTGTTAAGCCATGTTTCACTGAGACATATAATGTCATAGTTGTTTAATAATACATTTTGAAGAAAAATATGTGTCTTGGTTCTGAGACCTCTTAAGTTTTGATAGTATAATTCTAAAGATTCCATTGTATTAAGTATATAGTGCAGTTAATATAAAGTTGCTGGAAAGTTAGTTGATGGAAATATTGTATGTTTTTAGTTTTTCTAGATCATTATAATTATTTATGCAATGGTGATTTGTGTTTTCATTAAGTCTTACATAAATTTTACAATTTTTGATCCAACAGAATTTGAATTTATTAATTTTGGTAAACTCTCTGACCTTTTTGTAGAGTACTTTGTTTTTATGAGTTAAATGTTCATTTATATAGATCCGTTGTTTTCCATTAAAGTTAATATCCTCTGCTGTTAGGCCGCTTCTTGTCCGGATTGCTGCTATGATTTCGTCTTTCTGATTCCTGCCCTTTAGTTTTACTATAATATTCCGCGGTCTTCCTTCAATCTTCTCCTTGGGGGTGACTCGGGTGGCGTATTCAATGTCGTCGCTTACTATATTTAATTCTGAATAGATCCTTTTGATAATCTCCGTCAGGTTCTCTTGTTTTTTTCTGGTATCCCAATGATCTCTATGTTATTAATGCGTGCGTGTTGTTCGTTAGCATCCAATTGTTTTTGTAATTCTTTAAATTCACTTTGTATTACGGCGTTTTGTTCCAGAGTTTTTTCAAGGTTATTGTTTTTTTTTGTATCAATTTTTTTTTCTAGAGTTAATATTTTATTTTTTAATTCCTCGATTTCTTCTTTATACTCGTTTCTGATGATTTCCAGAAATTGTACCTTAAATTCTTCAAACTTTTTGTCAAGAAGTTGGAGGAGTTGGGTGTCCGTAGTATTTAGTGTTTTTGCAGTTGCTCGTGTAGTCATTTTGGCACGAAATATTAATTAGTATAACTTCACTTCACTATTAAAGCTATTAAAATATAGATATTTAGATTTTAGCTAGAATTTTTTATTTTATTTTGAGATATTTCAAGAGTGAAATAAAAACACGACAGCTGTCATTGAATGTTATTGTTGTATGAATATTTATAGTTTTACGGAGAACATGAATATTTTTTATTTATTTTTATTAAAGATATTATATTAAATTACTCGTCGTCCCTAATATTTTAAAACAGAGACATAATACACCGTTGTTGTTTGTTGAGTGCCAAAATTTTACCTCTTAAGGCTATACTATGGCAACAAATTATAATTCAGCATATATTCAGAGAAATTAGAACATAAATACATATACATTCACGCGCAATGACTATAATAACTACGGACAGAGAACGTTTGAATACAACATACAGAAGATATTAAATGTATTACCTGACACTATAAAGCAATGTAAGTCTATGAATAAGGTTAAATATATGGTGAAAAATTGGCTATCGGAAAACAATATTTCCTTTAATATGTTTGAAAAATTATATGAAAAAATGTTGAATCTGTAGATATAAGATGTAAATTATAACTTCTAAAATGTATATGTAATTAAACTTTAAGCACCTGTTGACAAGCCAATTCAATTGGCTTAGCAGGACTTGTTTGTTGATATGTATTAACTATTCAATCAGAAAAAAAATCGGAACAAATGAATTATAATATACTATGTACTTACCTATTATTGTAACGAATGAATTATAATAAACTATGTCCCTATCAATTATTGTAACGAATGAATTATAATAAACTATGTACCTACCACTATTGTAAAAAATGAATTATAATATACTATGTACCTACGTTTATTTGTAACGAATGAAGAATTTTCATGGACCTGCCCTTTTCCCACTTACGCTGTTGTGTTTTTAAAAGTAATATTAATTAAAATTAACTGTCTGTCGTCTCAAATAGCCGTTATTTGATATCGTTGTTCCTTTGTTCTGAGGTGTTTTAAATAAAAATTATAACAGCCATTGCACTTTGCAGACAAAGACTGTAAATATAATGTGTAGGCGCTTGTGGATAATAGAAAGGGATTGGATGACAATCATCACCAACGCAACTTTTTTTTGATAACCACACAGGAGGTCAGTGCCTTTGGGATATTCTCTGTTTTCAATATGAGTTTTGCCAAGTGTAAAAAACTGTTACATGAATCCTTGTACTTTTTTGTATTTTTTAAGTCTTCGTTCTTACTGATATAGTAGTAAATATTTTAAACAATTGACAAACAACCGTGTTTGTAAAAACCTTACTGCTAAAAACGTAAAATATAAATCAACATTGAAAAGCCACAAAATAGTTCATGGAAAGATATATCCATGGACTATACAGCCAAAGAAGGTTGTTTATCTGTTTTATAAACATGAAATTTCTCATCGTATTTCGAAATATTTATATTAAATGTGCTATATATATGGCCGGTCAGTGGTTGAGTTGGCATCGCGTTTGGGTCCCACTCAGGAGTAGTGCGTTCAATTCCTCGGTCCTCCATCACAACACAAGCACCTTTTCCGCTTACTGTGGTGGTAGTGTGAGATTTTTAAATATTGTCAGGTTATTTGTAACCCGGAAATATTTGTTTTTCTTTAAAAAAAAATCTTAATTTTGAAGATATCATAAAAACAAATTCCAATTTAAAAATGTTTTTTTCACTTGAAATATACTGCATTATTTATAAATTGGAATACCTATTCATAATTCAAATTTGAAAAAGTAAAAAAAAAATCACATGGTTTTTACAAAACTGTAAAAATACTAAATTTAGAAAACGCATATATTTTACTTAGGAAATCTGCATGAAACCTGTTACTTTATATCTTATCTGTACAATATATTTAAAAATAATAACATTTTGGATACATTGTATATAAGTGTTGATTTCTTTGCTTTATATTTCCTACACATGTGTAACCATAAATGTTAAAATACCACTTTCACCGAAGGATTCATAAATTCACGCGGTAGCAGTAAATTAAATTATAACATGTCTGAAATGAATCCGATCTGATGGGAATCTTATGTGTCAGTCTGCCAAAATGCGACGTTGCCAGCTCAGTTAAAGACATTTTTTACTAGTAAGAATTCAAAACGAAGCAATTTTTTTAAAGATTATCAAACATTCCAAGAAGATTATCAAGAATTACGAATAATCCGACAATATTTTAAAATCTCCTACCAACACACCATTAAGATGAAAATGTGGCTTGTGTTGTGATGAAGAACATAGTCAGCCGAGGAATTGAAGACACAACGCCTAGATGGGAACCAAACGCTATGCCAACTCAGCCACTATTTAATTTTCTACTTAATGTGTAACTTAAACAGATAATGGGAATATAACATTATGTCTCAAACACATAATATGACCATTAAAGACAATAATAGCGCTTCTTAAACGAAAATTTGAAACAAATAAATTCAGTCGCATATATAAATTGAACCCAGGACCTTAGCTTTATCGGGGCGCTGTTCTGCGTTGCCTATGTAACTCAACGCATATTTTTCTTCTTCTAGTATTTCAAAGAAGAAATTCCTTTGTTGGGAGATCTCCGTGAAATCAGAACTCCCCAATTGTTCTGTATTTAATAGTTTTTGATCGTAAAAGAAGATTTGCCGCGTAACTGAAAATGCCATAACCAGGCGTATGTTTAATGGCAATAATGCTTACTTTAGCCTATAAATCTTGGCGGTGATTGGACGAAAATAAGTGGCCGGAACTGTATTTTTGTCTTCGGATAAGTTATAGGCGAAAATTACAAATTTACTATAGGTAACGTAAGTAAAATTTACTCTGATTTATATTAATAATCTTCACAATATTTTTTTATATAAACTATGTAAAATATGTATGTAAAATGGCAGACAGAACGCCCTCGATTTAACAGGCCACGGCAACCAGTCAAACGCTTTATATTTTGCTAACGATACCGCCAATAATTATTTCGTTAACTTTCTAATTCAAAGGACTTATACACTATGCGTATATCATGTTACTGCGCTGCCACTACCTAGTATGTACATATAAACTTTACATTTCTTTTTGACTAATTTACGTTTGTATACCTTAGGAGTAGGCGTATTCTTATTTGTGTACAACAGGTTTATACGTACAAATAATTATTGTATGCATTTACTATTTACTTGCTGTTATAATATATCAAATGGATATGGTTATAATATATATTTTTACTGTTACTATTGTGAACTTACAATCTTCAGAATATTATTTTTTTATGAGTTATGTATGTAAAAGCCCAGTGGGCGTATAAATAAATAAATAAAAAACGTACGCGGTATCCTAGACATTTGAAGACCCGAATCGTAAATCATCTCCATAGATCTTTGATCTCAGTATAGCCCTGGTGGTTTCAAATGCTCCCAACCGTCTGTAGTCATTTAGTCTATGGCATCCCCGATTGGGGTGTTGTAAGGTAGTGGGAAGAGGAAGGAGATGAGGCAGAGGAAGGTGGGGGACCTGGCTATTCAGATCTGGTCACCAAACACGGCTAAAGCTATTTCAAGAAACGTTTCGATTCTGAATGGTGGTCTTATATCAGGGCGATACTGAGAGTATTTTCCCGTCTTACCACCAGTCAAAATCAAAATGTTGTCTGAAAAGGCAATTGCCGTGTTTAGCGACCAAATCGAAAGAGTTGGGCAGGTACGTTTCTAGTTTAGTTTCAGTACCGATAAATCGGTGTTTATTGAAGAATTAATTTAAAGATTCGTACAAAATTACAACATAGGTTAAGTAGGTACCATTTTTTTTAAGTAGGTTCTAGGTACTTCTCCCCACTGTCTTCAGCCTCACAATAAGCCTTAAATGGAGATTCCTTCGTCTCACTGTCTCCGTTTTGGAGTATTTGGGATTCTTGTGGGAAATTCATATAAAAAATGAAACAAATTATTTCATTATGGGCCAGTTTTACTTTACTTGCAGAAATTGAAGAAAGCTTTCAAAGAACTCAAATATTAAATTATTAAATTAATGAATTGTTCAAGTTCTGTGTAACAACTGGCCCTTAGAAGCGGCATAAATGAACCAAGATAATGGAGAGACTGCGTATTGGAAATAATAAATGAAAAATAAACACGGAATTTTCATTTAATTTTATCTATTTAGTCTATTTAGTCTATTTTCATTCCAACATTTTTAATCCAACCAGAATATGTAAGGTGATCGATCAGATGGATTGCTGGTCAATACATGCATTACATAATATTTTTTCATCTACTCTCTAAGATTGACAGACGCCTTCGAAAACGGATTTATAATTTAGTACAAGATAAAATAAAAAAATGACTTACCTTATTTTATCAACAGAATCCATTTCGAGAAAAATAATTTTTTTGCTTTCTAAAACATTTCGTTTTCAAAATTTAGAAAATCAGTAAAAAAGCATGTCACTCCCTTGATGGTAACAAATGTACCATTTTGCAAATGAACATCAACAAATAAAAAATCAAATCAAATCAACCCCAACGACACGTGTGGGGAAATATTCGATTTAAATTACAACCCTTGTTTCACGAGTCTAAATAAACAGCCAATTACCTCCCTAAACCGCTTGTGGGTGGTTGAATACAGAAGCCTATACTGGTGCCTAATACACTGGAATCGGTTCAATTCGTTAGCGTTCGGAATTGGTTCCAATGCAAAAGCATTCGTCAACTACCCCCTGGGAATTGCTACCAAATCCTCCCTTGTTTTACTTGACAGGTGTTTTGTTCGGGTGGTAATATATTTGCAACTACCTTCGCCATAATAAAGTGCCGTTTGGCACCTTAGTTTTAAAAAGGTTACTTTTTTTACGTGAGTACAGTAACTCTCTAGTAGTCACAACTACTCCCAATGGTACCATATTCTCAATAGCTCCATAGTGAGAATATGGCATCCTCAATAATTGGAGTTGTTTGGTACCTAGGCTTCAAAAAAGTTGCCTTTTTTGTGATTACAGCAAGTCTCAAGCAATCTCAACTGCTCCCAACGGTCTGGAGCTACTGAGAATAGAATATATTCCTTAGAATGGCATCCCCAATAATCGTGGTATGTTTTTAGGGGCAGTACCTGGATATTCATACCTAGTCACCAAACACAGAATATACTATTTTTAGCAACGTTTCAATTCTGAATGAGAAGTGAAACAGGATATTTAGGAAAAGCCTGGCTATTCAGATATCGTCACTAAAGATAGCTTACATTATTATTTTAAGCAAAGTAATGATTCTGAATAGTGACTTTTCATAAGTATCAAACTCAAATGACTTTCACCATTTTTTAAATAAAATATTTGTTTTATTAATTATCCACTGTTAATCCCTGAATCGGGAGCTCTCCGCTCTGTCACAGAATACTTCAATAAAGTAGGTATCCAAAATATCTCACTAACTAACTAACTAAATAACCATCACGCCGTTTCCCCGCAGGGGTAGGCGGACCGCCAAAAAAACTCCGTCGTGGCACACACTTCTTGCCTCATGCACATTCATACATTGTCTCATACATACTATCCTATTATTCTGACTCTTGACATGGCCCCACTCGGGTAACTGATTCACTTGATCGTGCATGGCCCGACTCGAGTATCTGATTCACTAGATCGTGCCATGTCTTCCTCGTCTTGCTCGTCCCCGACTTCTGCTACCATTCACATTCGCATCATATATTATCCATACATTCCTTTCTTCGCTCATTTGCTCTACATGCCCAAACCATCTAAGCGTCCGTTTCTTAATCTTACTCATTGCGATTACATCAGCTTTGCACCCTTTGCGGATCTCCACATTTCTCACACGATCATATAGGTTTTACCACACAAACGCCTCAGGAATCTCATTTCAACAGCATTCAGTCTACTTTCATCCTTTCTTTGTCAGTTCCATGCCTCACTTCCATACATCAGGGCAGGTATCATCACTTCATTGTGGACTGCTAACTTCGCTTCTTTGGACATTTTTTGTTAGCACCAACTGCGTTCAGTCCTCCATTAATGGAGTTACCTGTATTTACCCTTCTTTCAATATATCTGTCAGCCTTCCCATCTCTCATAAACATACTTTCCAAATACACAAACTCATCCACCTGCTCCAGGTATTCCTCATTCACAACTATTCAAAACACCAAGAAATGGCCAAATATGTGTGAAAATCAAACCCGCAACCGCTAAACAAAATCATAAACCACTCCTCTACATAGGCTGTGTGTGTATGACGATTTATACATTTCTGCATACCCCTTCGGGTGGAAGATAACCCCCCGAAGTGTTAATGAACTTATGCATGTATCGGAGTTTGATATTTGAACCCCCTCCCCGGCAGGAAATATTGCTTTTACAAATTAATTTATTCCATTACCTTTCGATTCATTAATGTTTCACGCAATCACGGTAGCCCGGTATCACGGGAGAGGGAGAAGACTCGATACGCGATGTGGAGCGATGTCTCTTTCTGACAAAGTATTTGCACGATGATCAGGAATGTTTTTGTAATTAAAATTTGAAAATTTTGTGATTTTTGAAATCTGAAGAATATTTTGTGCCTTTTGAATGGCACAATCGGGCCATATTGGGGTGATAATCCAACGTAGTCACTCGTCCTCCTATTTTGAAGACTATCGTTTTGTCTTCGGGATTTTTTATCACTTTCTCCGTGTTTGGCAAATAGTGTTCTTCAACGACGTTTTTATCTGTAAACAACAAAATAATCCCAACTGTTAAAGAGCTTTGAGGCTATGGCACTCTCAATAATGGAAGATGTGTGTACAAGTGTGACGAAGGAGTGAAGAGAAGAGAGGGAGGTTAGAAAGAGAAAGGTTGGGAAAACCTAAGTAGTCATGTATATTGTACCATATACTTTAAATTTTCCGATTTTATGTCCGAGTTAAATCTTCCCCATAGGAAAAACTAAACCCTTCAACACACCATCATTTTCCACAAATGATCATCTAGTCAATCAACATTATGCAAGTGCATTATATAAGCAAAATAAATACAAAACAATACAAGAACAACACGTCAAATCACCAGAGATCAAATGGGAATAAATATATAAATTCTACTGATCCCTCAACATAAATATTTAAAAAATCTTTCGTTATCCTACATGTATTTAAAATGACTGATTTTTGCAAATTTATATATAATTTTTTTGATAGATCTAATGCGCCTAAATTTTTAATGAGAGAGCTATGTATAATGCCAGTAGCCAAAATAACCAATGGTAATATTTTTATAGTCTGAGAATGCCAAATTCTTTTTATATCATTTCCTAAATCTGTGTATTTTCTTATTTTTTCATTAACAAATTTTTTAATAAAAAAATTGTTATTATTAAGTTGTATATTTTTCGTGTCCACGACTTTTCGTTCCACAACTTGAAAAACTTCCATTTTAAAGATGACCATTTAGAAATTAAACGTTGCTTGGTTTTACTTTTACTGTGTCTGATGATAAATTACTAGAACTGAATAATTAAGTCTTCCCAATCTATAGCTAGCATAAATCATTTCTCTACCCATTAATTTAGCCTCTCAAAGAAGGATAACATAGTGTATTTTATGAAAAATGCGACTTTAGATATATTAATAATATACAAAAATAATTTCCCTGTCTTGAGCACATGATATCCCTGGCGACACAAACAACAGTAAAAAAATTACAATGTAAACAAAGGATATGATTTAAAATTTTCACGGCCAAAAGTATAAGAGTGATTTATTTTTGGGGTATTGTGCCATATGGCGCTAAATCCTTATTTAGCCAACGTTTCGGACAGCATTACAGTGTCAATCGATTGTGATCAAATGTGTGCTTATCGTGTTGCCACCCCCAATCCTCTAAGAGCTGGTATTAGATTAATAATTTAATCAGAATAATTTAAAATAGTTTTTTTGCGTTTCTTAAACGTAAACGATTAATAAATATTATTAAGATGTCCCAATAAATATTTTTTTTTGAAAAACTAAAAAAAAACCTTACAAAGAATTTATTCAAATTCAACGACTTCATTGCAGTTCTCCCAAAAATTTCATTTAAAAATATATATTGTAATCAATTATTTTAATTAGAATACAACATTTATTTCTTAGTCGCTGAGAATTTTAAATAATAAAGCACTTAGACAAATTATCATCTTCCTTGAAAACAAAACAGGTGTTTAATCAAGTATAATATTTGTCTCTCATACGATAGTTTAGTTGTATTATTGCAACCACAACCACCCTATAATTCCGAACGGTAACTTTATTTATGCTAGCTTTACTTTGCAATTACTACTCCAAAATTACGAACACCCATCGGGCGCGCCGAAGATGCCCCCAAAATGGTTCGAAACGGACTCAAACGTGCCCCATCCCACCCAATTTTGCACCTCCCATTTCCCCCACCACCCCCGAAATGCTCCCCGACAGATACATACCTCCCGATCCATAGAATATTAATGAACCTATGCAGAGGAGATTGGAGATTCGACCCGAAACAAATTACCTAATAAGATATGCATACATTAATTAAAACGATGGAAGATTCGGAGATGTTTGCAAATCGAAAACATCAAAGAATTTAAATCTGAATTTCTAAACATCTGACTAGAATATACTGGATTTGATTAATCAGGTTTTGGAATGATTAAGATTACGGTAGGGATTTTAATAATATGAAGGATAACTAGCATTAAAAAATTTAACATGGTTTTGAAAATTCTTTAGAAGTCGAAATGGAATTAATAAAAAAAAACGCAATTTTTATACTTTCCAAAATGTTTTTTTTTAGGTTTTTCGAATTGTCAGACCTCATGCAGGTACCATATCAGTTGTGACTTCAAATTTGGATTTTTTTTCTAAAGATTTTTACCAGAGAAGCAAACGTGAAACGTTTCAAAAGAGGCAATAGATAAGAGAGCTGGAAATTGGATTCATATTGAATATATAGATTTGTGACGAACTTCTACGAATATTTGAAATCAAGATCAAATGAATGCGTTTTCATTAAATAAAATGTAAGTGAATGCGTAACTACAAAACGGAATTTGAAAGTTTTCTCTAAATAATAAGTTAAGTAAAGTCTCACTAAATAATTGACCATCACGCCGTCTCCCCGCCGGGGTAGGCATAGAGAACCGACCAATAAACAACTCGGTCTTGGCATACACTTCTTGCCACATTTACATATATACATCATCTTATATATACTCTTCTGTATTTCTGACACTTCGCATGGCCTGACTCAATTATCTGGTTCATTTGATAGTGCCAAGTCTTCCTCGGGCGTCTCCAACTTGTACCATTCACTTTCGCGTCATGTGCTCTCCATACAATATTTTCTTCATTCATTCTTAATCTAAATCTGTTTGACTGGTGTGTAATAAATGACTACCACAATGACATTAAATATTATGTCAAAAGTTCGACAAATTTAAGGTGGCATTTTTTCCATCGCTCATTTGTGAATAAACAACGTACGCGAGACTTGAATACTTCCAGGTTCCAAGACAACTTCTAGGCAAAGATTATCATAATAAGTTTAAAGAAATGAAAGTATTAGGTAAATACACAGTTAATCTTGCTTTTATACCTTGATTTTGTATTTAATATATTATTTTTAATACAAGTCTTTGTCTTCCACCTCCTATTCATAATACCATAATAATCCCGAAGATGTCACTCCACGCCATAAAACAAAGCCATAAATAATATAAAGATTTAATGACCTATCCGGGGGCACTTAATCACACCCGGGTACTCCCGGGTATCAAATATAAATCTGTGGAGGGTGATTACCTACCGAAGGGGTGGGGAAGTTGGGGGTGAAGTGTGGTGCAACAGAAGAAGAAGATCAACTCTTATAATCATAAAGATTAGTTGGAATCTCTTTGTATCTGATTCTTTTTCTGTTATCTTAGAAACATATTGCATGACCCTATATCTACAATGTACAATGTACGTACTCATATTATTTTTGTCTTTGAAATCTATTTACCGATAAATAATGCGATAGACACTTGTAATTAAAATATATATGTGCCATATATTGTTACAGTTGTAGGTTAGTCTGCAAACTATTGCAAGGTCCTAACTGACATTTTCGAAATCTCACGTAGACAATTTCCTTTCGCGTGTTTTGAAAGTCAATTGTGCAAATTTTCATCAATCTCGGAACAAAACAAACTAATTGTTTAAAAATCAAAGCCACAAACCTACACCGGGACACTTTTCTTTACATGAAAGATTTATATATATATATATATATATATATATATATATATATATATATTTTAATTTTTTGAAGTGTTTAACGAAGATTTATTTATTTATATAGACGCCTAAAAAGGATTTTACATTGAAGTGATACATGATGCTGTGTACATAGGAGAATATCTGTATTATACAGGAGATACTGACAGTAAATAGATGTAATCCATTGTAAAGTAGGTACAAAATACACAGTTGTAAAATTGTGATTACAAGTAAAGTGAGAAAATATTAAGAAATGATTAAAAAAAGAAAACTAAATATGAAGCAATATTAGTAAAACGTAAGAGTAAAAAAGTAAAAAGAAATTACAACAACACTACATATAAGACAAATCATTAAAATTAATTGACCAACGCTACTCTAATTTGTAGGATTCGACAAAGTGTTGGTATAGATTATCCTTAATTCTATAAATGTAGTCAATAAATAAATCAATAGCACCCCCATACTTGTTGCCCAGATCATGCATCCTATTGGTCAGTGAGTGTGTCTGATAGTTGGTCGTGTATGTATTGCAGAAGAATGTTATATTTTGTCTTGTATTCCTAGTCGGCAAATAGAGTTTAACAGTGGCAAGGATGGCAGGACTATCAATTAAGTTTTTAATGACTCTGTGTAACACAACCAGGTCTGAAATAATTCTCCTGTCAGACAGTGTTATTAGATGCTATTTATATTATAGATTATTACGGGGTAATAATTTGTTAATATGGTTTTTAAGCAGAAAAACCTCCCTTGCGGTGTGAACCAGCTTCATGAAATGGCTTAGTCATCTTTAATTTATAAGTCAAGTCAACTATTGTCAGCTCTCAAAATGATTTTAATCATTTTATGGATATTTGAAGTTTTAATTACGCGTCAAAGATTATCACTCAACATTTCACCATCATCCATATAAAACCATTTTCTTCAACTTTATATTATCATACTCAAATATCTTAACATACTTTACGTTTTAATATATTACGAGCGTATATTCGTGCAATAGAAACATCGAAGACATTGAAGGTAGTTGGTGTATGTTTCCATGACAATATTTTCTAATCAAAGTATATTCTCTCCAAACCTTGGTCACATAATTCATCCCCAAATATCTGCTCGGATAATATTAAAATCCACCCCGAAAACACTATAGGCTGCTGCATACTACAGCCTCCTAGGAAATGAAAGAGAATCGCTAATCATCCCCCAGTAGCAGCCAGTGGGAGCTAATGCAGGGGAGGAGGTGGCATTAATGGGAGTTAGGGGGTGGCCCATGTTTTTATGGCATTTAATACCATAGAACGCGCCTAACAAGGTGCATAGATATTGAGGTGGGAGGTAATTGACAGGTACAATGTAGGAGCAAATTACGTGGATATGAGAAGTTTATCTGGAGTGCGGGAACGATTTGAATGGTTTTGAAGAATTTTATTTCAAATGAAACTCATTTAAATGCATGGCTGTACTTTGAATCACCCACTAGAGACTTATTTTATTTATTTAAACATATTTTAACATATGGAAGAATAAGAAATTCATGTATGAAAGAGATGATTATGGCGGCACGTATAAATGCTATAATATTATGTATTTTTATCAGTAATCTTCCTTCAAATAAATAGTGCAGTAGTGCAACAATAAACAGTGTACATATTGTACCGATACTCTGTATTAATACGTCTACCAATCCTATATTACTCAATGATCATTCACTGAAACCCTATCAGAAAAACACACTACTTGTATTTTTTATATTTTTCTACTGGATGTATGAAAAAATGTGCATTCATCTAAAAAAATATTCATAAAACAAACAAAAAAAAAATGTATCAAAGCCAATTGAAATTTGACGCAGTTGATCACCAGACATATTTAGTTTTCTACCACAGTAGTAGGTTAGCACCATAATATGAACTCATTTTCGACATATGTAGCTTTCAAAATTTGCTATGAGTATGACTGTCTTAATTATTATTGCAAATAAATGTCGGCCGACGGCCGGCATAGTCCAGTGGTAACGCATTGGACTGCCATTCCGAAGGTCGCGGGTTCGAACCCGGCGTGCGCAAATAAATTTTATTTGATTAATTTGTGTTATTTCACAATTAATTAATTAAAATAATATATAGTATATTTGCGGCACGTTCCAGAGTGGAAGATACTACCAGTATCGCCCTGGTGTAAGACCACCATTCAGAATTGAAACGTTGCTCCAAATGGCTTTAGCCGTGTTTAGTGACTAGATATGAATAGCCAGGTACTTCCCCACCTACCTCTTTCCCTTCCCCACTTAACTTCAGCCTCACAACATCCCCCACTTGGGGATGCCATAGTCTCACTGGCTCCAGACGGGAGCAGTTGGGACTCTTGTGAGGCATTCACTATAAAAAAAAATATAAAAAAAATGTAATTGCTATGTTTCAGTAAGTTTATCAGTGATGCTGAAATACTGAGGCTATCTTTGCAATGGACCCGTACAAAAATCAGATAATGTTTAAATAGTCAAGCTTTGGCAGACTTATTTAATGTGATACAGATTAACTTGTCAATATGGAGTCATGAGCTAGTTTGTATGACTTACCCTGTTATTAGAATACGAACCATTGGTACTAAAATAGGAGACAATAAACCGTCTCCAAGTATTTGGAAAACAACACAAAGTATTGTGTTAATACTTAGATCAAGTCAAAAGTTACTAGTTATCATTAACGTTATAAGTCTCAATTAGTAAATCACCAGTCATTTTTTTTCAATGTCTCTTTATGGTAAAATGTACCAGTTAAATTATAAAAAATAACTGCGCTGAGAAATCTTACGATCACTGATAAACAAACTCATTCTCAAAACGTAGCGACCACATAAGAATTAAATCACGTTTTTATACTGTCTGGTAATTTGCACCCCTAGTTTTAAACTACGACAAATCAAAAATTTGCATTTATTAATAGTGAAAAAGTTATTAAATACTTTCTCAAAAACTACCACATCTATAAACGAACTATACAAAATTTGAAGACAAAAATGTCAAACTCCTTTGATTTTTTCCCGTAATTAAAGCTTTGAATTTTAATTTTCTCAGAACGCCATTTTTTGACATCTGTCATAGTCTAAAATTGCAGGTGCGAATAGTCCACGAAGTTAAAAAATTCGTTATAAAAAAGACCCAAAAAATCAGTGCAAAGCATTTTTCACTTCAAAATTCAAAACCAAAAAATGTTTACTTATTTCTGTACAACTCCATTACTAGATACATTCACGTGACAAAACGTTAGGCGTCAAAACCGCCACTTCCAATATCAAACGGATTGGAATCCCCTAACGTAGTTCACTTTACGCCAGTACCCTCTAGTACCTGCATAGAACCTCCCTTGTACCTGCGTCAGTATCGCCCTACCACAAGTACCTGCATAATAGCGATCCCCGTTTGAATTTTCCAATCGAACGGGCCACCGGAAATGAACTGTTGCACCTCCATTGCCGCCTACGTGACGGCGCTTCCGCTTCCCGCTATTGGGAATTCGCGCGGGAAGCGAGTTTCGGTTCGCGCCAACAGGTGGCGGGTAATCGACCGGAAAATCCGATGAATTTGCCTTTTTAAGGGTGTGATTTTTTTCTCGATTAAATTGATTCTGCCCTATTGTGCGCTGACGGTTTTCAAACAAACGAATTAAGGGGTTTTAAAATTAGAAAAATCCGAGTGGAAGTTATTTTGAGTTGTTAATCAGTAAATTCGGTAAAATAATTGCTAGCCTTCGACTTAATTATGTTGAAAAGACAATGCTTTCAATATTATATCATATTCTTACTACTAAATCGTTGCTTTGAAACATACACGAGAAAACAAATGTATTTATTATGTTTATGTTTGTGAACTAACTTTGGAGGAGATCTTGATATAGTGATCTATTACCGTCTCACTCTAACACCACAATACTTGGTTTAGCGACTTTATTATCTCAGATCCTTACTAAAATAAGTGAGAATTAAAAAATATTTCCATCTAAAATATTAACCAGACAAAATAATATTTATTCCTTTCTGTCTTTTATTATTTTGTTTCTTCTCTCTCTCTTCCCTTCTCCTGGATCCGATAAGTGTACCATTTCTTATCTTGGATGTTTTTGTCCTTTCCAAGGATGAACCTGAAACATGGAGATACATAATTAGAGATACCTCGATTACCGAGCATACCTACGGAATTCAACTAAATCGATTAGTGTTTTTTCACTATTACTCATTTAAAATAATATTATGTAAGCTACTGGGTTGTAAAAAGAAATACTCAAATCTTACACTTGATCTAAATATAAAATTATTTGTTTTCATAAGGCCTCTCTTATTCTAATTCGAATGGCAAAGTGTTCGAAAATGTTTTGCCACTATGAGATCATGAAAATATGATGAAGCATCAAGCTGTCTTTATGCTTATGACGCCAGTATTTCTTTTATTCATACTCAAAGATTTATTAAATATAAATTAAACATGTGTTAAAATATTTGCAAATCAATAACGTCTTTAAGTGGTAAGGAATCAGGTTATAACTGTTTTTTTTTCAATATTTATTGTAAGCAAATATTCGCGATAACCCAGAAAACTCTGCTTTATGAAGGAAATGAGATTGATTAAAACACTTAAACATGATGGAAGCCTCTATTGAATATTATTATGATAAATGATACATATGAACCGATCAGTGTATGAGTTGGCATCGTGTTTCAGTGCGCCCAGGTATCGTGAGTTCAATTCCACGGCTGGCTAAGTCCTCCATTCCGACACAAGGCAAAATTAGCAACGAGTGGTTTTAAGAGATTTTCAAATAATGTCAGGTTATATGTAACTCATGAACGTGTGTCTATCTTTAAATGTGTATCCTTTTTGTTCGGAGTTCGGACCGTTAAATTATGTACACCTTCACAGCATTATCCTGACGCACCGATGTAGAATCCTTAATTCAATTTTAATTACTGGATTCAGACACCTAGAGGAGGTCGGGCGAGTCTCTACCTGTCAATCTAAAATATACACACAGCATTCCACGCAGTACAGCACCGAGGAAAAAAAGCATAACGTTTAACATTTTGTTATACGTCTGGACTGAAAAAATAATGGAATAAAAAAATTATGGCATTTTTTTCTTGGATCGGTTTTCAACGTACACTTGAAATCACTATGCAGGTCGTTTACTAAAAAAAATAATATTTAGGTAAACGACCATCACCTGCCACTGTGGTCAACGGGTAAGACTCTGGGCTGAGCAATTTTTATTTAATTAAGCTGTTGTTTTTCACAATTAATGCATTGAAGATAAAATAATATTTAATATATTTGCGGCACGTTCCAGAGTGGAAGTATACTCTCAGTATGTCCTGGTAGACCACCATTCAGAAATGAGAGGTCGCTTGAAATGTTTATTTTTCGCATTTTTGACCAGATCTGAAAGGCCTGGTACTTCCCCACCTTCCTCTTCCCACTATTTTCAGCTTCAAAATATGCCCAATATTGGGAGCAGTATGGTCTCTTGTCATAATCAAAAGGTAGAGCAAATATCAAATATAAGCCATTAAATAATTTGAATTTTTAAAGAAAATTTTGCAAATTATTTTTAGGTTAGTGACATATATTTTTAAAAAAAAATTTGAAAAGCGTTTTGGTAGTATTAAATTTAAACAATTAATTTGCGTTGGAACACAAATTAATTGTTTGTCGTCTATAAATATTTTCCCCCAAAAAAACGCAATTTTTCACAATACTACGATACTTTACACATTTCAATATTTTCGGCAAGATTATTTAAAAACAAGTACTCAATGTATTATCAATAATATTGGGCAAAATTAGTTAAATATAGTTAATGCACAAAAAATGCCGGAGTTGCATTTAAATTCATGAAAAATCGTATTACATAAATGTATTTTGTAACTTAAAACATAAATTGGTCACATTCATATCAGATATTTTCTGTGCCTAAATATTATTTCTTGTACCGTTCATTTCATTGGGGTATTCTGGACTCAAATGACGGCCTCCATGGTCAAGGGGTAACTCTCGACTAGCAAGTTGGAGATCGGGGTTTCAAATCCCAACTAACGTAAGTAAGTTTTATATTATAAATTTGTATTTCTTACTCATTTAAAAATATATATAGTACATTCCAGAGTAGATGATACTCTCAGTATTGCCGTGGTGTAAGTCCACCATTCAAAGTTGACACGTTGCTTGAAATGGCTTTTTCTTCAGCCTAACAACAAACCCTAATCGGGGATTCCATAGTCTTACTAGCTCCGAATGGTTGGGAGCAGTTGGAACCTAAAAAATCCTAGATAAGTTTTGTATGAAAAAGGCTGCGTATCCTTTCCTCTAAACTCAAAGCTAAGGCATCCAGTATCTTGGGAACATACACAAATGCACAAATTCAGACAGATTACACTATCGCATTTATGAATACATGCTTTGGCACGTGTGTTTATTTTTAATAACAAACTAGTAATATAAAATATTTACAACAAATTTTGAATAATTTTCTATTAACCTTTTTTTTCCAAATGCAATCAAAGTCTTATCTTTTGTCCAGCAACTGTATGTAGCTACAGCGAACAGTGCCACGCCCTCAAAAATGTTGTTTATTTGAAGACCTCCGATATTATTAAGAGCAATCAATCTAAGTCCCGATTCCTAATGACACCTGGGGGCACTCACGGAAAGGGAGGTACCATTAATACGAATCAGGGAATCTTCGAAGGGAACGTGTTATTAAATACCAATCAATCAAAAGGGCAGGTGATGTGCATAGGAGTTGATTATTCAAATATATCACGAGTTTTGCCTGAGGCCTTGCCATAAAATACCGAGATGTTAATGCCATTTTTGCAAAGAAAGTGAAGTGATGATTTTATGCAAAGAAAGTTTATGAAAAAATATGGATTTTTTTATTTAAGTGTACTTGTCTTAGAGTAAGAACGACTAGTTTTCGGAGTAGAATTTGTCCACCTTTTTTTAAACTTCCGATTTTGTTGTCCGGGTTAAATCTTCCCCAAAGGAAAAACTAAACCCTTCCACACACTTTTCCACAAATGATCATCTAGTCAATCAACACTATATAAGTGCATTATATAAGCAAAATAAATACAAAACAATACAAGAACAACACGTCAACTCACCAGAGATCAAATGGGAAAATAATTCACCCACTCCAGATATTTTCATATCAGAGGGTTTGGCTCGGTAGAACTTCTAACAGGGCCTATAAATCCTACTGATCCCTCAACATAAATATTTAAAAAATCTTTCGTTATTCTACATGTATTCAAAATGACCGACTTTTGCATCTTTATATATAATTTTTTTGATAGATCTAATACGCCTAAATTTTTTATGAGAGAGCTAGGTATAATGCCAGTAGCCGAAATAGCGATTTTTTTTAATATTAACTCCACACACTTTTTTTTATATTAACGCCTATGTCATCTTTGGGGATGCTGTGTGGAGGGTAATATTTTTATAGTCTGAGAATGCCAAATTCTTTTTATTTCATTTCCTAAATCTGTGTATATTCTTATTTTTTAAAATTTTTATTCAAAGAAAATTTACATTGGATGATAATTTTGAATGTTATTTCAACCGCCACGCTAGGGTGTTTTGGCGGGTGAATTTCACAGATTTATGATTTGTACAATTCCGAATTAGTTATTGTAAATTCATTCATTATCGTACGTTTGTAAGTTTGAGTGGCACGTACTGTCAGAAAGATACAAAACACTCTGAACAGTATCCTCGATTATTTTAAACTTATTTACAGCAATATCACATAATCAAGGCAACCAGCATCGTCGATTAGTTTGATAAACTGCTACATCTTTGACCAGGGTCAGATTTACTATTGAAGGGGACCATTATGTAATTCATAATGGTGAAAATAAATATAATTCTATTAAAATGTTCTGTAAAATTCTCCTTCCTCGCTGATTATTTGCAAAATAGTTAATAAAGTAAACATATTTACAAAATAAAAAAGGTTTAACGCCAATCTTCTTTCTTTTATTTTCTCACGAAATACAACATTATTGACAAAAAAAAATCCTTTAAAAAATCCATGTGAAAGGTTTACATGGGATTTTATTATACTGGATCCCTGAACGTTTAAGAATTTGAAGGCCCTGTGCTATAACCCCTTTAACTCTAAGGTAAGTCCGGACCTGACTACCATTTACCTAAGTAAATACCATCATCCTCACGATTAACGATTCGCGGTCCAGTATAGCCCTGCAATATATCGTAACCATTATTATTTAAAGTGCATCAATCACACATCTCAAATCACTGAAGCATTATGGTTTCACGAACTAGAAATCATAGCCGTATCCTTAGCCAATAACTTAAAATTCATGCAAAATGCTAAGCGTGGGTCGCAATACTCTTCCGACGAACTTGCAAACGATAATAGTCCGGGGTTAAAGTGCGCTAACATCGAGAGGTGATTCTATGATGGTAAAATTTAAAAAGATAAATATTTTTTTACGGAATTCCAATGTTTATTTTCCCACACAAAAATATTTTTCGATATAAGAATTTTTATGTTCCCACATAGACATTACTAAAATAACTAAAAACTTAAAACGTTTCATTTCATATTTTTAATTGTACTATCATGTAGAATCACCCCCCGAAGTAAGCGCACTTTACCCCCGGACACCCTGAAAAAATATTTTTAGAGCGATCTCTACGGATGTAAGTTATTTATATTTGAGATTAATAAAAAAAATACTTAACCATTAAAATATTTTTTGTAAAAGGGTTTAATAATTTATGAAACGTTTTTCCACTATAAAATTAGCGATATTTTTATTTTCCTAACCGATGAATTCGTAACTTCCCGAGGAAACATCTGAAATAATTAAAATGAACCCCACGGATAAATCATTTTTCGAGGCCTGCTAGAGCAAAGTCGACCGTAGGCCTGTCTATTACGCTGGGCCGTGCGCCGAATATTGTTTTCCGCGACTTCATCATTTATGTCGTTAAATAGTTTTACACGGCTACATCACTTGTCTCGTTAAGATTCCCACTTTATTTTAGAGATTTGCTAGAGAAAATTCAACCGTATGTCCAGTACACCTGGGCCGCGCGTCGCATATGCACCTGTGCATTGCTTCTTCACTTAAATCGTTAAGATTCCGGCATTATTTAAGGGTATTGTTTCACCTTGATCTGCAATATTGCTATATGACTTACAACTATGACCTAAAACTAGAGACTTACAACTAATACAGATATGATTATACCTTTACAAACACATGTTATGATTAATTCGACCTGTGCTGTCAGTAGCAAAATATGAAATTTGAAGGATATGGTGCTGATCCACAAATCTCAAGCAGTTAGAATTCTTATACGGTATAACACAAAAAATGTGTTTCGTAATCATGGTAATGTCAATCATCAAGGTGCATTGCATTTAAATGGTTGCGTTAGTTTTAAATACCACCTTCCAAAATCTTATGCAGTTCGACGATTAAAAATACTGAATCCTGAATACGATAATCGAAATAAAATTGTGTTTTAATTGCAGGCAATCCTACAAATAATAGGAGCTCGTAGTCAGTACATCATGTCGCATACTTACTATAAATCTCATATAATTAATCAAATAATTTGAAGTAGGGACTTCTGGATCATCATTCAATCAAAAATATCAAATGAATTACCTCCTTCGTTTTCTGTAATCCTGGGTCTAATGATTCTATATTCTCTTGTAATGTTATGGTTTGTAGAATGCGTCCAGAACCCGAATAATAAATATAATATACTTTGGTTAGTTTAAAAACAGTTATTAAAATCCCTTTATATATAATTACTGATAATTACTTACAACAAAAAATGGTAATTAATTAATCAAATTTCTTCTCAGTATAAATCCTTTATTGGAGATGAGGGAGAAGATGTGTTTCAGAAGCTAAAAAATTAGAAATGCTTATTTATTAAGAGCCTCTTCAAATGGTAATCAACAGGTTTCTTGATAAACTTTTAGTAAATTTCGAATATATTATCACTTAATAAAAGTTTATGTTTAATATATTCGCAGTTATATATGGTAATAAGAATGCAAAAGAGAACACAGAAAAATATAAACAAGAAGCTGATGTAAAAATAGATATTCTGCAATTTTCTGAAAACCAACAATATTATAAATAAATATTTATAAAATTATTTTCAGTAATAGTTTATAAACTAGGTAGAAATAGTTCGCACATAGTTTACAGTTTGCCAAATTCAAATTATTATTTTTATTTATTTATTACAAAATAATACAAGATTTCAAATTATAACAGATTACAAAATGAGCATAATATTTTTTTCTAATTATTGTACTACTCCATAAGATGAGCTCCAGGAGCTCGTGTTTATGGGAAAAAATTGTTGTCAAATACATCCAAATTATCAATATTTGTCACCAAAACTACGTAAAAGTTGTATCGGAGAATACAAGCAATAGTTGGAATGAGATCTAGGTATGTAATATACATTTTTTCTTATTTATTTTTTATTTTTATTTTATTTTATATTATAGAAACAAACAGTAAATGATTTACAGAGTTGAAGCAATATACAGGAATAAGATACTTCATGTTGTGTACCTATGATATGTTTCCCTGTAATGTCTGCTAAGTGGTATGTTTATTCCTTAATTTCCTTATGACTTATGTAGTTTATAGGTGTGTGTGTGACGTGTGTAATGTATGTGTGAGTGTTTGTGTGTGTGTGTGTCTGTATGTATGCGCATTGAATAGTTTAAATTATTGACATGATGCCACGTTTGAATTTGGGCAGTGAATCCGAAAGAATGTCAATGTTAGAGTTAAGACAAATATTATTTAGAGTATGAAGAGCTCGGTTAATTGTCGAATTAGATGCTGCATTTGTTATTACATATAGTTAAAAATAACAAGTATTTCACTTTTTAACTGTTTTGTCTTTTTAATATAAGCTATATAATATTAACATGCATAACAATACCACATTACCACTTTTAATCTTTACTGTCAGTGTACGTAAAATTGATTATGCTGTCTTGTATAGGTTTCGTGTACTTTTGAAGTTTTTATAAATGTTGTGTTCGTGTGTATAAATCCATTTTGTAATTTGTGAATTAAAAGGCATATGTTATATTCATTCAATTTTATAATTTTTATTAAGTTCATTTCTAGGTGTAGTTTTTATCGTGGATAAATATGTTCAGATAAAATGTTCGTGTTTGTCTAGTTGTTCGTATAGGTACAACTACAACAATCGATTTTAAAGTACAACAATTTTAATAAAAATGTAAGGTTTTTTATTTTTCATCTGCTTTCTAAAGTTGTAACATTCAAAACAATCATTAACGACACGTATGTAATATATGTGCTCTAAAGGGAAGTTTATTTTTATATATTATAATACTAGAACAGATCCGTGAGAAATAACTGGTTATTATAATTCAAAACATTTTTTAAAAAGTTAATTAAAATAATTTTCTGTTAAAATATCATATCTCTTATGGGTGGGTACCCACTTTATCGCTTTTCTTAATTATTCTTCAACCAAGCAGTTCTGATTTTTAAAATGACAAATAAATTTTTAAAAAATTGAATCAGGAATATTTCACGGGGATAACCACGCACAGACAATCGAAATTTGTATCTTTGATTATTTATACAATTTTACAAAAAATCATCTTTGGTAGGTGTCTTGGTGCCATGGGTCTACCTACCTAAGTAAACCTTGTTAGGCATCGGCCTGTGTCATCACGCAGTACCTACGTATGATTAGTGTCTGAAACACACCCACTTTTGATCATTTGTGCGTCTGGGTAACCCAGTCCGAATATCAGGTAGGTTCCTACCTACACAATACTCATACCAATCTAGTGAAGTAACTATTGGTACAGGTACTCACCACACGTCTATTGTCTGTTTCGCCGGTAGCTAATCAAATTGGAATACCCTCACCATTGATAGGATAACACTGGTTAGAGGGCTGGATATTATATTTACGGATTATTCGCTAAACTACCTGACCTTACATGATAAATGTTTTTCTCGTGTAAAAATCAGAAAATCATTTATTATCTCATCTTATTTTAGACGATTGGATATTTCTTAACTACATAATTATAGCTAATGTTGTCATAGCGTTTTGAAAATATGTATTTGCATTTCATGACAAAATCCCAATGCATAATTTTGCTGCACTACATCTCACAGTTCGAGGGGAAACCACTTCATACATTACTTACATACAAATTAGCAACAAAATTCTGCAGAATAGAGTTGTTATTTTTTTCTTTAATAGTTAATATATTTTTCTGCAGGACTTACGGATAAGAATCCGGTTTTTTTTTTAAAGTGAAGGAACTTAGTCATTTTGTTGAAGGTTAAAATACTCAACAGATTTATAACTTATATCGTATCTGTCAGTAGGTACCTAAGTGCAATGAAATTACCACTGATTTCAGTTTATTATCAGAATACTAACTGAAGTCCCCGGCGTTGCTGAGAAGTGGATATTTAGTAACCGTCTTATTGTTTTGAAGGTCAAGTGTGCAAAATTTCATCAATCTCAAAATACAACTGCAGATTTCAATATCCACGCCGCCCGCCCTGTGTCCGCCACGCGGCTCTCCGCCAAGTACTCGTACATATTTTACATTTTTTAATTTATTAAATTAATTACTGACGTCCTTTTTAGGGGCTCTTATAAAAGAATAGTAAAAATTTACATTTATTTTTTTGGAATAACTTAGTGAGTAAAACCTTAAATCGTAATATTTAATTATTGAAGACAATATTAGCGATTCCTAACAAATATCTGAAACATAAAAATCAGTCCTAGATGTGACCGTATCTTTTTCTGATTTTTCTGTTTCAGATTTTCGTTAGGAATCGCTAATATTGCCTTTAATAATAAAAAAATGTACAGTTTCTTTCTTCCTTTTTATTGCTTAACTAACTGCCCCAGTAACAATATTGTGTATTCATTTTTTGATAAATTGAAGATATCCACTGAGTCGGCACAATTATGTCCAAAATTATAAAATAATTAGTTTTAGCATGCCGTCAATAGATATTAATTTAAATTGTGAGTCCTTTCTACCACAGCAATTCTATTATGAAACAAATATTGTTAAACAAAGACTATTTGAAAAAATGTTACTCTTCGCTGAAATTAACGATACATGGTGTTCGAACAAAATATCCCATAGCGTTCTCACCTGGTTAAGGGGGCGTGCACTTTCCCATAGTTTGACCAGAAACTCAAAATGCACTTCTCTTGCGGGCGTCTCCGAAACCGCACGGTCATCCATCAATCAATCGTCATTGTTGCAATCAGACCATCCTGTATATTGTCCCACTACTGAGAGCTCCATTGTAATCTCTCTTTCTGCTACATTCGATGGTTATAAGAAAGATAAAGATGTTACGATGGAACCATCGGTGGTAAGCCAGTTCTCCGATTCATGTTCTGTGTGGTAGAGGTAAATATTGTTGATGTGTATTGTGTATGTGTATCTATACATTGTGTGTGTATTGTCTGCAGTTGTTATTTACACAAATTGTTAACTAATAAAACTGTATTTTATGAGAGTTGCCCCAATATAGAGAATGCAGTGGATTTTAACGCGACTTTCTAATTTACTGTGGCCAAAAATTCTTTTAACGAAACGGTTTTTTTTTATGAGCAGTTATAACATGTTTATTAAGCAATATGGGGGAGGTTGGGTTATTGTCTCGCTTTGTTGGAAATGACGTTGCGAACAGAAAATAAGGAGATAATCGCGTTGACCCAGAAAATTTATATTAAAATACTGGATCTTTCGTAATGTCAGAGCACAAAAGATAGTTTAAAGTAAATGTTAATTGTTTTTATTAACTAAACGGAGTAAAATGAGTATTTCTAATTTATTAAAAATTTCTTTAAACTATTGGTAATCCGGTAAAAAATTGGATTGCAGGTCGTTTGCGGTCTATTATTGAATTCACAATATATCGGAACACATGCTCTTACACCTGCAATTACCTTGATAATATGTAATGACGTAATGCGAAAATATTAGGATTTTTATGAACACGTGTGCCGAAATCGTGATAATATAAAAGCTTAACCTAAAACCTATTAATTCTTTCATTAAGGGGCTAATATCCCGTTTTTAACAGGTTTATCAATAAAGTTTTAAGAGATTCTAAAAAATTAAAAACACTCTTTATTATTATACTTTTCTAGTATTACTAACAGGATTCGCTCGATAATTCATTCGTTTTTCAACAAATTTTCTAATTCAACAATTTACTTACTAGCAAACATAAAGCGTTTTGTCTATTTTTTTACAGTTTTATATCTTTCAAAGCTCCTAATTCACTGTGGAAATGACGTTGTGAATTGAAACACCGTTTAAAAAAATGAATTTACATTACGTTAGATCTCAATTTTTGAATTTTTTTCATATTACTTTCAATATATTTACAAAGTTAAGAAAGTTATTAGATATTGGAGTTTCACGACCTTCTCACGGTTTTTTTGTGTTAATAAAAATCAAAAGTAGCTCCCGGGGTACGCCTCTGACTATTCGACTGTCAATGCCATGTTTAGGAGCCAGAAGCTTATGTGATATTACTATCAACACCTCAGTGGCGTAATTGTTAAATTATTTCTGAGAAAGCACTCAGTAACACCGACATGGAGAGATTTTTAACACCTTGTTAATTAACTGTATTTTACATCGCGGTTGTTCTTGCATTTTTTTTAGTGTGTTCATCTGTTTATTACCCATTTTACAATCATTTTGAAAACCACTTAACCAGTTGATTTTTTTCGAGCACATGTGCAAGCTTTAATACCATCCATGCATGATTTTTTACGGATGCGATTATAACCTTTATGCATTGAAAATTATGCACTAGTCAAAATTTCTGAGTAGATTTTTGTTATTGTTGTACCTAGTTGTGTATTAACTGAACTTTATAACTGGACTTTTTTCACGTGAAGATCGTCTGTAAAAACCCAGTAAACCTAAATAAATAAAATCAGAATTGCTTGACGGCTTCTACTTTTCATCTCATGATTATCTCTGTGATGGCTAACAAAATAATCTGTCTGTGATTGTCAAAATTTTGGCGTCGCGAAAGTGACAATATTTGAGTTTTCAAAGTAGTATAAAGGTCGTTGATTCTTTGAAAATACATTTTAATTGTTGTTATTCGTGTATGTTGGGTATTCAGGTTAATGTAGTAATAAAACAGTTTTTTTTATATTCGTATTTATTTATTTTTAACAGTTGTTTCAAGGGATACGTACTACGATATAAAAAAAAAAAAATATATATATATATATATATATATATATATATATATATATATATATATATATATATATATATGTAAATATTATGCGTCGGAATCGTTAAATTTTAAACTTATTAGCTTATTACCATGACTTAAGTATAGTCAAAATAGGTGCCGACTTATCTATATCAACGATGAACCAGCGTGTAAGAATCTATTAAGACGGTTTACTATATAATAGGTTTTAATGGGAAAAAAATTCCCAGCAATAATTCATCTCTCATCACATTTTCAAAAATGGATAGAAATAATTGATCTTATGAACTTCGTTTTGCATTGAAAGAATATTGTATAAATTTTCTAAATTTAAAACAGTGCTAAAACAGTTTTACAAGAGTTATAATTAATTTCCATAATATCCTCATTTATTATGATAAACATAAAGTTGGAATAACGAAACCTTTAGACAATGTATCAAGACGACATAAACTTTGATTTTACATAGCACTTGCGTAGACCCACGTTAAATCACGGGATATTATAATTGTAAAGCTAAAATCATTTTTATAAAATAACCTAATGAATGTTAGTAAATTGAAAAATTACGAAATTGTAGGTTGATGACAAACAGATGATTTCCTCCTTCATCGTACATGTCAAGTTTTGTTTATAAAGGAAGCTAATTTTTTATAAAAATGATTCTTGACCCTCAATCTCCAGGCATACCTACAGTGTTAGTAGGCAGAATGCGAGAGCGTACATGTTGTTAGTTATATAACTGGATTAAATCTCATCTCCACCAATCAATCAACCAAGGGGTTGCTGCTAAAATTTTATTAAGAAAAAGAGTAAAAAGATTAACGAAAATTCTAAGAGCAATATTAAGATGAATTGTGGGTAGACCAGAGCAACTATGTTGCAGTCATCTGGCAGTCCTGCCGAGAATGAGCGGAGCGATTGGACCAGCCGCATGCGATACTCGACGTCCGCGCCCCTTACCCAGATTCCCGAAGAGGTCCTCGCAGAATGTATGGGAAAGAACCACAAGACCCTAGGGTTAAATTACAATATTATAAAAATACAAGATACGTTTTATTCGTAACAATTGAACACAAAATATTGCACCGCTTGTAAAAGGGATAGCCACTCAAAGAATATATTATGTATAAATGCGTTTTTTTTTCTTTAAGAAAAACAAACTTTCCCGGGTTATGAATCACCTGACGATGTTGTTTGAAAATGTTCTACTGCCACCACAGTAAGCTGAAAATTTTGCTTGCGTCGTGATGGAAGACTTAGCCAGCCGAGTAATTGAACGAACAAATCATGGGTGGGACCCAAAGGCGACGCGAGGCACTGACCGCTCAAACGTGTACACGAATGGGCAGCGAAAGTGTTTCCACTGGACCTAGTTCAGTGAAACCATGTGCGTTGTCGCAATAACATATCTTGACTCTATTAAATCAAAGCATCTGTCAACCGTTTGAACAAAACAAATAGATATTTTAAATAAATTTAATAAATAAATATATTTTGATACCTTCTTTATCGCTTGTGTGAAATGATAAGTTACAATAAGTTTTTTTTATTGGATAAAACACAGATACAGACAGTTATAAACAATACATTCAAAAACATTAATTTTAGAAATCGCCTGCATCCTAGTTACAGGGTTTTCCAATAAGAGGTGTTATTTTGATATTCAATCGTAAAAGATCAATGGTTTTGTTGCTTGTGTAGCACGTAGCGCCGTCTTGTTGAAAGTAAACGTTGTCCCAATCAATACCATCCAATTCCGGCCATAAAAAATCATTAATCATCTCTCAATAGTGATGTGCAATCCATTCACCGTAACTGTTGCTCCATCCTCATTTTCAAAAAAGTAAGGTTCAATGACTCCGCCGGAACATAAAACGCACCAAACAGTCACACGTTGAGGATAGAGAGGATTTTCAACAATAACTCTTGGGTTTTCCGAGCCCCAGATGCGACAATTTTGCTTGTTGACGAAGCCACCGAGGTGGAAATGGGCCTCATCACTCAAGATGATTTGCATTTGATTCACTCAAGTGAATTTTTTATAATTTTAATGCGTTGTTGAAGCGTGTATCGTTTCATTTGTATTAATGACGTAGTTTTTATTTGTCAAATATTAAAAAATGACAGCTTCACAAGTAACATCTACCGAAATAGCGGGCTATTCAAAATAACACCTCTTATTGGAAAACCCTGTATTTCTCACAGTTTAACGAGTTCCACTTGTGAAATTTACAAATTCACGCTTTACAACAAAATCGACTGCAAATAATGTAGATTCACCAGTTTTAAAACCTGTGTTCTATGTAGGAGGTTTTGGGTCAACTGCTTGGAAGACAACTATGGTAACCATTATACTGCCAACTATCATAAGAACGGCGGCTTTAATTCATTATAATATATAGGAACTGAAAACAAATTATGTATTTTAGAATGTTACTAGTTAACATGTACCCAGCGTTGCTCGTATTTTCTCTAATTTCTATAAATATAATTTGCATCTATTATATATGTTAACCTTCCGGAAGAAATTTTGTAAATGATGGTGAAAATCCTACCAAAATCCGTTGCGCAGTTTAGAAGAACTAAGCGCACAAACAAACAGACTTGTGACTTTATTTATGTACTAGCTGTACCCCGCCACGCGTTACTGTGGCTCAGTCTGTCTGTGCAGATAGGGAAACAATGTTGTGAAACGTGTTGCTTTTACATCCAATAGATGGCGCTGTTAAAAAAAACATGTTTTTTACATGTCATCTCATTTCAGCGACCTTGCGAAAATTTAAAAAAAATCGGCGCTATACGCTGTATGTTATCCAATTGTTTTTATTATTATTATCTACATAATATAGGTATATAAAAACACATGCGTATTCGAATGCGACGTTGTGTCAAAATTTCAAAGTAATTTTGAACAAACGAACAATTAATTTTTTATTTATAGTATAATAGAGAATAAATGGAGATGTACCAACATCACATCCGAAATTTTACTGTCTAATAACAATTATAAATCTTTCATCTCGTAGGTACCTATAAAAAAGATATTTTATATCCATTTTTGATTTTGACATGTTATTTTGATCTTAGAACACCCACACGAATTAATGATTTAATACAAATCTCCTACCAACATTTTAGGTCTCAAGATGCATCGATAAGAATCGAACGCTGTACTTATATATATTTAAAAAAAATAAACAATAATTATCAAAGCACTCCTAATTCCACAAAGTAAAATTAAATCCATATCTCACAGTAAGTTGATTGAGTGACAATCACACAATACAGCAAACCGTTCAGGAGAATCCTCGGACTGTGAACCAATCACCAACGGTGACAATCAGAAATAATATTTCATCCTTATAAAAGTCATCGAGTCCTTGATCGGACAGGGTTGTATCCATGATATATTGCTACAGTATTGGATCCATGTAAATAATTGCTTTAGTAAGGTAAATGCAAAGGAGTTTGAAAATAGTGCATGAATTTATTATCATCAATTCGTCCAAGTGGGTAGGGGTTTTCGAAAAAATGTGCATTGTCCAGCCAAACAAAATCATTATAAAATACATAAATTCATAGAACCAAGGGCTTAAACTTAGGAAATCACAATCTACGTATTCAAGTCGTGTAGTCTTAAATGTCTTGAGAGTACTGGTGAAATAGTCTAAAAGTAAAATTCACAAAATAAATGACCAAAATCGTGCTTTTATGAAACTTTGGTCATACATTCATCTTGACAGTGTAAATTAAAATCTGAAAAGTCCGCCCAAAATAACGTGATGAAACGCTCCTCGGAAGCGGTGAATCCTTGTTATTTTCATGTTTTTTTAGTTAAAACCTGTCTTGCCTTAACAAATATTAATACTATCGACATGGGAGTGGTTTCATTCGATTCAGCAAGATTAAAAACATACTAACTTTAGTGATAACAACCATGTTTATAAACTGGTATTTTTAAAAAAAAATTAAAAGTGGTGCCTGTGTTCATGTTTGACTAGGTCTTGGTGACGAGTGCATCTGCCCACCTACTGGGTGACGGGCCGAATAGAGTGAGCTGGTTGAGATATATTTGGACCTCTCTTGAAGAGAGGTTCATACGTCCGTTACTTCTAGACTCACAGAAAAATACCCTCCAGACAGCATCCCCAAAGATAGCATAGGCCCTGAAGGAATTTATTCTCCTCCAGGCCTCCTTTGTGGAGCTAACGTAAAAAAATTAGGCATATATACAAATTATTATTTTATTTTTAGAATAACTTAGTGAGTAAAACCTCAAATTGTAACATTTAATTATTGAAGACTATTGCAGGGTTGACACAAATAATATATTAAATTATTGAAGACAATATTAGCAATTCTTAAACGAATATTTGAAACCGAAAAATCAGAAAAAGATACGGTCGCATCTGAGACTCGAGCCCAGGACCAGATGTGATAAAGGACAAACCAGGACAAAATGTGCGGTGAGAAAACTGAAGGCAATGTCGTTAGTTCTTATTCGAAGTATGAGACAGTTAAATATGATCGAAGGAGATAAGGTCCCATTAACTCAGTTGGTAGAGCGGGGCCACTGCAAGGCAAGGGTCCTGGGTTCGAGTCCTAGATGTGACCGTATCTTTTTCTGATTCTTCTGTTTCAAATATTCGCTTAAGAATTGCTAATATTGTCTTCAATAATTTAATATATTATTTGTGTCAACCCTGCAAGAAGTCCTTATTCGCCACTTACAATTCTGTTGAATCACAAATTCCTCACTCTGTCGATAACGAATCTAATCATAATAATTGACAGTTAAATAAAAAAAAACATGAGTATATTTAGGCGCCGTTTAATATGATGTACCTATGACCTAACTGTTATTTTGAATGTGGCATTTTGTATTTTGTTTGAAATAATAATGATATTTTGATGATTTGTATAGCGCCGTTTTTGTGAAAAGTCATCTCAACGGGATTGTAAAAATATTTATTTTTTACAATGCTCATCTTAATAGTTTTATTACCATCGATATATAATTTATGTTAACAACTTATGGCTTACAGATTGCATACACCAGTTCATAGATCAATAATACAAAACTATTTATGAACAAACATTGGAAAGACATGATATTTTTTTATTTGTTCCTTAAAAAAATAAAATCAAATTTAATGTCATAAATTTTGATTCGTGCCTCATAAGAAACAGAAGTTTGTCTTGCTTATCTTTTTGATAATGTTAACAATATTTTATTAATTACTTAAATGATTTTATATAATTGGGCTTGAATTCCCTCATTAGACTCAAGACTTTCTTTATGTGAGAAAGGTTTTTTTTTTATTTTCCTCTATAACACTGTATAATATGTAAAAAATGTACATTTACTGTAAAAAAATACAAATATTAAATAAAATTTAAAAAAATTAGTTTAAGGACTTCGAATATTGCACGGAGAAAAGCGAGTATGGCTAATTTATTTAAATCCTGTTAAAAACGTAATTGCAATCCATTTCCAGATAAAATATCAGTTCATTCAGAGTATACCGGAACACGTGTTCATGCAGGTGTCCCTTTTCTGCTAAATATTAAGACGAAATGCTATAATATTAGATTTTTTACCAACACGTGTTTCGCTGTCCTCATAACACATTCGCGTTTTACTTATAATTTGTTAGGAAAACTGTCAACACTATTCGTTGAAGGCTGTCAACACAATTCGTTGAAGGCCTGCAATCCTCAATAAGAATACGAATAATTGGACCATATTTTTAATAAATTAGCAATATTTTAGCTCAGTAAGTTTTTTCTGTGTGTCAGGCAATACAAGAATGGTATTCGCATTATCGTTATCGTTTTCGCCTTGTACTCGATTAGTATTTGGTAGTTATCCTGAATTGAAGAATGTTCAAGTCAGATAAGGTATGTTTTTAGTTTGGACTGTTTGGGCTTGTAATGCTACCTAGTTCCGGAAGGATCAGTTATTCCAAGCTTTAGTCCCTGATACTCCGAAAGATCTCCAAACTTAGTATTTGGTTTACGCCAAGGTTCCATCAGTCTTCCAATAGCCGATGATGATACTAATCGAAGAACTCTTCTTCAAAACGCTTTTCTTTGTACGAACTCAAGTGTCGTACATACTAAACTGTTAAACTAAAAGCAAGAATGTTGCAAAAAACGCATCATCTGAGTTCTGGTTTGAAAATCTATCACACGAAATATTTTAGCCCCGTCTGAATGGGGCTTAAAATTGCCACCAACAAAGTAGATAGAATACTACAAATCGGCACCTCTTCTCACCCCAAGCCAATCAATGGCTTTTTAAAAAACTTTGATTACCGTCATCATTACTTGGATACTTGGCCAGAAACGAGAGAATGGACCCTGCATCATCACTGCCTACCATCGCGGAGATATAGCGTGATGTCCAACATAGGTAATGGAAGGTCGATGATCATCAGGAGAGTAAAATGAACTAAAATTCTCAGAAAAATCATCTCGCATTATTTCACAAATTACATCTGTCACGTGATTGGGTCATTATTGATCCGAAGATGCGTCCTTATTCACAGACAAAAAATCACAAATATAAAACTGTAGAATTGTGGTATAATTTTTCTTAAGCCGGCGTTAATCCGAGGTTCATGAGCGTCTGCGAATGAGGATGGTCCCTTTGATGGATTTTTTACTCTCGTTCGATCATTAGCGGTCATAAAAGCATTAAAACCAAGAGTGGGAATATCAAAAAGGGCATTGTTAAGAATAATAAAAAACGCTCGGCAATAAGGCCCGAAACAATTAAATAATAAATAAAATATTGATAAATGAGAAAGGCGTGATATCAGAAATAAGATAATATAGTTACATCTTGACTGATGAAGATTCTGAGAATAAAGTTTTAGTAAAGAAAAAAAAATACTCCAGTAAAACAAAATATAGATATTATGTAGGCAACGGGATAGATTTTGATTATTAAAGTTTTCTTGTACGTTGTCATTCGCACAAATTGATTTCGAAAATGGCACGAGGGATGCAATTGATGACAAAATATTATAACACATATTTTATTATGCATTTGCATAATTTAATTTATTTTTATTTTTAATATATATGCTATTTGTTTATTTAGAACATCATACAATGGTTACGAGCTGCTTTTGATTTAAACAATACTACCCATCTCAGATGAGAAATTTAATTATTGTGTTTGAGATGGGGAGATGTTTCATTAAAATTTTATTTTAAGTGTTTAACATGAATGTCATAATAACTTTATAAGATATAAACCAAATAATAAGGTAAACAGATCACAATGTAACAATAAACTATAGCAAAATAAATAATAAGGCATAAATATGACAATATGTCAATAAATTGTATTGAGAAATTTAATTATTGTTTGAGATGGGGAGAAGTTTCATTAAAATTTTAATTTAAGTGTGTAATGTGAATGTAATAAAAACGTTATAGGACATAAACCAAATAATAAGGTAAACAGATAGCAATGTAACAATAAACTATAGCAAAATAAATAATAAGGCATAAATATGACAATATATCAATAAATAAATTATGTGTATTACAAGTATACATATATTTTTAAGTACATCTATTTGAGGCAGCTTTGTCTTTTTTACTTATTTTTTAACGTTATACCAATCAATGTAATATAAGATTAAAGAAGGGGATAATACTAATAAAGCTTAACGAAACATGAAACAAAACAAGGCACAAAAAATAAAAGAGATAACGGTCACAACTAGGAATTGAACCCAGCTCTTGCCTTACCGGTGCAGGCGTCTTAAACCACTCGACCATTGGGACCTATTAATCATATTTAAGAGATCGTGGGTTCAATTTTTATTTGTGACTGTTATTTTCATATTTGTCTGTGTCTTGTTTTGTTTACTTCTTCGATGATAGAATAGTAGAATATCGATTTTTTTTCGTCAACGAGTGAATGCAAATCTTGGAAGAGAAAATAAACCTTCTTCCCAACATCTGATTCAGTTGAAATTCGGCAGATAGTCTCGTTGTAGATGACAGTGTATGTATTTTTCAGCAAATTTTTCGTGTGATGGCAAAACACTAATCGATCTGCAATCCACCCAATAAAGTATGATTACCTCCTTTATAAATGGGTCTTATAATACTACATTTTAAGCCATCTGGATTTTTTGCTTCAAATAAGATTCTATTTTCAAAATGGGTTATAATTGCTTACTGTGGTGGTAGTAGGAGATTTTCAAATATTGTCAGGTTATTCGTAACCCGGGAATGTTTGTCTTTCTTTTAAAAAAATAAAAATAAATTAGACCAAATGTTAATTTGTGTGTTTTTTTTTTAATATCACTCTTTCTGAAATTCTCAATTCCAGGAGAAGAACGAAGTATTTTAAGTTGCCTAAAAATGCTTTATATATCAGCAATTTTTGCCCTTTGTAGATACATGCTTTGAGTCATCTCCTCTGGTTCAAACCCTGTATTCATATTTCCGAAAATATTACAAACATTGTCAACAAAATCATTAGTTATATTTTCTTTTGCCTGACCTTTCATCAAATATTTGGAAGGAAAAGTTTACATTTATCTCTGACGCAAGTGGTAACAATCACCGGTTAGTTACTAGTTAGTAGTAACTGATAACTAGTATCCAGTAGCTAACAGTAAACTACACATTGTATACACGAAGAAGTGTCTAATGACATAAAGTTCTTTAATTGACACTTCCTCGGGATGAGACCGGCGGCTAAGTTGTTAATAGCTGGTAGGAGATCAGTGTTTAGGAGTGTTGGATGGTGTCTATAAATTCTAACTCTGTGGGCACACGTGTGATAACATTTTAAAATTGGTGTGTGCTATGGGTAATTTATGAACGAAAAATAAATCTTTTTTTAAATGTTTAAAGAATATGCTTATTAAATATACCTATTTTGTTAGGTTTAAAGATAACTGGACTCACACAAATTTACAGTGTTAAACCAAATTACAAGTACAAAGAAAATACGATAAAATATAATTTTGTAATGTACCATTTTGGATTAATATAACTAAAAGAGAGAAATCGAAAAAAATGTACGTGCTATTCTAAACAGAGGTTAACTTTAACTGGAATCAATGAATTCGTTGTTAAAACACAGTAACAATTGAATGTTTATTGCAGTGAATAAATGTAAAATAGTTTACAACTTCACCCAAACCAAGAAAGGTAGGAAATATATGTGAGTATTTTAATTAATTTTTAATATACACTACGTGTAAATTCGTTATAATATATAGGTACTGCAAATTATGCATTTTAGAATGTTACTTGTATCCTAACGTTGCTCGTATTTTAGAATGTTACTTGTAACCTAACGTTGCTCGGATTTTAGAATGTTACTTGTAACCTAACGTTGCTCGTATTTTCTCTAATTTCTATAAATAAAATATGCATGAATTATATATGTTAACCTTCCTGTAGAAATTTTCTAAATGTATTTGAAAAAAAAATTAAATGAGCAAAAAGTCAATGATAAATAAATACACATTACCTACTGGAGCATAATATACAATACCTCTTCAAGAAGATAGCACATATACCTTGTTATTGCAGCTCTTGTGAATTTTTAGGTACTTAAGTAATCACATTTCATAAATCTGAAAAATTGATCATGAAAGTACAAAATAATACAAATAATGATACAGTTATATAATATTATGTATCTAAGTACATGTCCACCATAGTAAAGAATGATTGAAAAGTATAGTTAGTTAATCAACGGAAAACGGAGGAAAATTATGCCAACTTCCTGATATCATTCATTTAGAATAAATCGAAAGCTCTTATTTTTGTTTCAATATCAATATCATTCTTTTTTATGAACACGTGTTAAAAAGAAACGCGAAAATTCCCAGGTTACGAATAACCTGACAATATTTGAAAATCTTTTACTACCATCACAGTTAGCGGTAAATGTTGCTTGTGTTATTACACACTATTCCTGGGCGGGACCCAAACGCGATGCCATTTCAGCCACTGACCGGTCAAATTCAAATTCGTTTTAGGCCTGCAGTCCCGTTTTTAACAGGAAACGAATAGTATGACTAGATTAATAATAAATTAACAGTATTTTATGATGGTAAGTTTTCTCCGTGAATAAGCAGTATAATCATAAGGAGTGGCCAATGAGAACCTATCCATTTTAAATAAATAAAAAAAAAATAAAAAAATTCAACATTATATAATTTTGATCTCGGCCGCTGAGAGTTCCGATGTTACTATTTTTCTGATGTAATAGCCATTTATGAAATAAATTGGTTACAACAGACCTATCGGCGGTATGTGTATATTTAATTTAAATATTGTAATCAAAATACACATGGACCATTCCAAATCAGAAGCCAGACTGTCGCGTTCCCTTATTAGAGTGATTATTAAACAAGGCGGCTGGATATCTAATCCTCCCGTCAATTGGTTTTAATTTTTATTATTATTTGATTTAAACTTCCGCTTATTAAACTTTACACACCGTGCCTCAGACTCCTTTGTTCTACAGCTGTAATAATTGTGCATTTAAATCGAATAACGTTTAGTTGTCATAACTACCATTATTATAATTGTTATCGGACTTAATAACTTCCTATGGTTTATTTTTGCATTACAGTCAGAGACAGCGGCTAAACAATCCAAGAGATTTGATCAATTTTGTAATTTATTATAATAATATTATTCTGTGCGTTTTTTTTTTCATTTTTTGTGTAAACCCATATAGTAAAAAGTAAAAAAATTAAATAAATGAAATTTACCCAAGTGATAATCCAGGGGACATGAAAACTGGAAAAATTATGAAGTTTCAGCTAGTGTATTACAGATATTGACATTGTGGTAAAATTGATGGTAAATATTCGGAATCGCTGGACACGGATTATACGAAATATTTTTAAATATAACCTTCTGATTTACTTTAATTACTATAAAAGGAATCTGACTGCATTTGGGATATTTTTAATTTTATCATTTTAATTTTTAATTACGTAAATCGAAAATTCACTTTCGTTGTATGGGATGACAGCTGGAATGATTTCTGTTTATGACATTTTCTCTTGTTGGTATTCCTGATATGAGTGGCTAGATTTGATTTAAGGGTATGAGAGTTTAAATAGGTAAGTTTTTGTTTAGACCTGAATTCTGTTGAACCTGTTATGCATCTTAGTTCCGGGGGGAGTTTATTCCAAGCATTCAGCCCAGATGATCCGAAAGCGCGATCACCAAAAGTATTTGGCATGCGCTTAGGTTCCATCAGTCTGCCTTCAATGTAGTATAGGTGCCCACAGTTGTGTTATGCTCTGATATTATTAATAAACACGATTTAAATAAAAATACCTTTGTCAAAATCAATTTCCCTAATTCCGTAATGCAGTGCGGTACCAGAGTTCAGCTCCTTGACGCGGGGGATGTGTAACAGATTTCCTGCTGTTATCCCTGCAGGATCGGCCCCCCTTCACCCCCCCACGACCCGTCCACCCCTTGCCCAAGCGCCCGCCTATAAATCAGTACACCACTGATCACGTGATGCTAAACGTTACACAGACAATGTAATAATTATGATTTATCTTGTGTGCCCATTGTTTTGAACCGAACATTTGTTACTATTGATTAAATAGCTGTTGCGACGCTACGATTCGGTTATTGTTAATTTATAGGGTTAATTAATTTACACCAGTGGCGCTCAAACCTTTGCGGTAGTGGGCTGGATGCGTGCAATTTGCTCGGCGCTGTATCGGATCGTAATAAGTAACTGACAGGTTTGGCAGGACTTTCAATTATTGCAAATCGGAGATATGGGAGATCCTTGAAAGTACGATGCATTGATTCATGACAAGCTACTATCACAAGCTTTCATATATTATGTCAAACTAACAAGGTACATTGTAGGTCATGATAACATAATGGTCATGACGTTTTGACTCGGAAAGTGGCGGGTTTTTATCTCGGTATACTTAAATTTACTTTAAATAATATAATATGCCATGATTTATGAAATCCGTTTAAATTTAATAATATAATTATTAAGTTCTGCAAGTATTTTTTTGGTTTTGTTATTGTTACAGCTGTTTCGGCTTCCAAGGCCATTTTCAAACTGTTTAAAAATTTGAGTTTGAGTTGAACTTAATAATAATAATATTTACATTAAATATTAAAAAAACGATGAATTAGTTAACTAGAACTTATGTAAAAAAAAACTTAATACAATCAGTAAAATATATTTTTTCATTTGAATACTGCACAAGAGTGTAAACTACTCCCAACCGTATGGAGCCAGTGAAACTATGGCATAACAAATTAGGGCATAGTGTGTGAAAACCATGGGGGAGAGGAAGGAGAGAAACCTGTCTATTCAGATCTGGTAACCAAACACGGCTAAATCCATTTCAAGCAATGTTCCATTTCTGAATGGTGGTCTTACAGCCGGGGAGATACTGAGAATATCTTCAACTCTGATACGTGCGACAAGAATACTATATATTATTTTTAATTAATAAATTTGTAAAAAAAAAATACATTCGTCAAATAAAATTTACTTGCACATGCCGGGATTTGAACCCGCGACCTTCTGAGTGTTAGTCGACAGTCTTATCCCTCGACCACGGAGGCCGTTAAGTGACCAAATAAACAGCAAATTAATATACTGGTAGTCATTCAAAATACTCCTTGGCAGAGTGGTAAGTTCCTTGAACCCAAAAGATGATTGTTCAAAAACCAGCGTCGGTAGATAACATAATATAAAATCCTATCAGTATGATTTATTTTATTATTATTATTTTTAATTTTAGAAATTATTTTTTTTGTTATTATACTTTCTTTCTTTTATACGTCCGTAGGACTTTTGCATTGGGTATATGAAATGGTTATAATATGTTGTACAAGTGTAAGTAATAAACAATGGTTACATACAATAATTAATTACATTATAATGGTTGAGAAGTTGTTCACAAATCTATCAGATTTTTTTTAGAAGTTTTTATAAAAATATCGAATTATGCACGGAAAAAACGAACTGATAAATATTGCTAATTTTTTAAGAATATCTTAAAATTATTCGCAATCCGATTTAAAACAGGAATGCAGGCCCTTAACGAATGAATTTATAGGTTTCCTAGTGAACTTTTGGTAAAATTCCAATGTATTGTCACGATATCGGAAGACGTGTTCATAAAAATCCTAAAATTATATATTTTCTAGACAAACTCAGGTGCATGCACACGTGTTCCAATTGATACGAATTTTCAGGAGACGGCCTGCAATCCCGTTTTTAACTGGATTACCAATAATTTGAAGATATTCTTAAAAAAAATTGCAAAATTCATTTCTCCATGTGCAATCATTGGTGACCGGATAAATCATCACAATGAAAATTCATCACTTTAAAAGATTATATACAGTCATGAAAAGTGATTAAACAAAAACTTTAATTACTGGGTTAAGTAAGTTATTTCTAAATAATTTATATCACTTTTTAAAAGTGTGTTGAATTGTCACTGTGTTGAGTTATCACGGAACCGTAATCATTATATTATTTGTATAATCGTTTGCTAAACTATGTATACAAGGAATTATGGCGATTTTGTTTATAATTTCTTTGTGATCGGTTAACCAAGTTGATATTAAATAAAGAAATTAAGTTAAGAAATAAGAGAAAGGTCGGAATTTATTTTAATTTATTGAAAGTATACCTAACCATACAACGCGTGTAAACATATATAGATAGATAGATATTACGTAAAACGTAAGTCAACAAGTGCCTATTCTTGGGAATATATCATAATTCCGAGGGTTCCATCAGAGAATTGAATGATCCATTCTTCTCCTAGTGTATCCAGATGGATCTCTCGACATGACAAACATAATGTTCCCAATATATCACCGGAATAACTCAATTTGAACACAATGCCACATCTCATCGACTACATTGGATATTGATTGCTGTCAATTTACCTGCGGATTGAAATATTATACGAAACTAATCGTAAAGGTTTGGTAAGAATTGGTACAACTGGTTATTATTTTGTTCCGGATATTTTAGACATTAATCTTACTGGAATAAGTCATTGTTCGATCCCTCAGTAAGATGTGATGGAAACTCGACTGAATCAAATCTTGACCAAAACATAAAAAATACATAACAAAATTGCGCTTTTTTGATGTGTTATTTAAAGCGAATAAATTAAAGCTTCGATTAATAATAATAATAATATTTGGCTAATTTATATAGCGCCGTTTTCGTGAGAAATCACCTCAAGGGCGCTGTACAAATATATTTCTTAAATAGTTAATACTAGAACTACTGACTTAAACTAGTGACTTATCTCTAAGACTTATATCTAGTAACTTACGACTAAGGCCTATAACTACTATCTTAATGACATATATACGAGTATTTACATATTTAGCAACTTACAACTAAAATTAACACTAACCCTTTAAATATCAGGAACCCAAATTCGTATGATGTTTGGGGACGAATTTGGTCTCCTAATAATTAAAGGGTTCAATCTAATCTTACTAACGCCAGAAGAAGAAGGAAGTTCTATTATATTAGGGTGTTTTTATTGTTAGCTGGATATATATGTTAAATGAATGAATAAAATCAATCGTCGATCTTAAACGCATTTAGATGATTCATCTGCCAACAATTAAACCGATTGCCGTGTTATGTTCCCGCTGATATTGTCCATTGTCCATTGGTAGGCAAGTCAATAGCAAAATTGAATGAACGGAATCGCTAGATAATGTAACAATTACGGTATAAAAAAAAGAAATATTTGGATAGAATGACGGATTTATGAAAATGAGTGTCTGAAAAAGTTAGTTTTTAGTTTGGATCTAAATTCTGTTGGGCGGGTTAGGCTGGTTATACATCTTAATTCCATAGGAAGTTTATTCTAGTTTGAGTTGATAAACGGAGAAGTCTGAGGCGATCAGATGAACAATAAAATGCTTAAGCCGGTTCATGTCAAGTGCATTAGATGATGTGTGAATGTGGATAGAGCAATAAACGTGTACCGAAGTGGAATGGTGAAATGTTTCTTCCTTTCTACCTTCCTGTTTATGGAACTAGTTTATATGTTATTTATTATATTTAAATCAATAACTTTACTCTTTTGGTTTCATATTTTACCTATGTAACCAAACATCTCTATAAAAATTAACGACTATTAAAACTTCATTCAAAAGCGACTGGTGTATTTTAATTCTGTATGACCAAAGTAGTTCTCCGTGGTCGAGTGGTAAAGCTCTCGAATGGCAATGCAGAGATAACGGGTTTAAATCCCGGCTTGCGCAATTATTTGATTAAATCATTTAAAATAAAATGGTAAAAATAAAATACAAGGTGTATTTCAGGTACTTTCCAGAGTGAAAGATACTCTTAGTATCGCCCTGGTGATCTTACCACCAGTTTTGAAAAGTTGCTTGAAGTGGCTGCAGCCGCGTTTGGTGACCAGATCTGAATTGCCAGGAACTTCCCCACCTTCCTCCTCCCCACTAACTTCAGCCTCACAACATACCCTAATTGGGGATGCCATAGATGGTTGGGAGCAGTTGTGACTCTGGTGTGGTATTCACATTTAAAAAAAAAAATTGACATTTATAAAATATCGAACTGTCAACATTTCCCTTTTATACCGGGTAGGATTCAAACAAATGACAACTTACAAATCTGAATCTCACCATTTTATTAAATTAATTTTCTGTAGAAACCAAAAATAAAATAAATAACTTTATTTCTCGAGTGCATTTAATAATATAAAATGTAGTGGGTACATGCAATACCTATCTCTTAGGTTTTGTATAAATAATTGTTCATGTCGAATTTCTCAATTTTTCACATCGGCCTTCCCAATCCGGCCACTCCGCGGGGATGCTATTATGCAGGACCAAACCATTGGCATTTTATCTCCGGACTTTTGTTTTGGCTTTTTTTACAAATCGACTGAGACTCGGATGATAAATGTCAATTATTCACGGATTCAGATTCCTGTATCGAAAAGAAATATTGGATTTTTGGATATCAGAAATAATTGAATTTATAATATCAGCTTTCAATAACGTTTTTAAATTTGGAATGATACCAAATAAAGGATGCACTTTCGTCAATCATAAATAATGTATCCTCATTTATATCTGCTTTCAATAAAGTTGCTGTGTTTCTGTTGTAGTTTTTCTTTGCTCAAAAGCCTATTTTAGTTAATATCTTTAATACAGTACCCGCACTATGAGCAGCGGTTTATGATAAGTCATATTTGAAGGCTTATTTTGATTCTGCTGAAACGAGACCAGCTTGATGTCCAGTAATCGAAACAATCCTTTCTGTTCGAATAATTTTGGACATTTAAAAAAATTGGATATTTATAATACGCATAGCTATCGAAATCGTCTTCAAACGGGATTTACCTTTTGAATTCACTTATTTATGTAACATCTACAATGTACCATTTAAAAAAATTTTAAACACTGTTTATTTTATGTGATATCGCCATAGATCAAGTAGTTCATACGTGGATTAATATCTCATACCAAACTTCCCGGATCCAGTGAAAATATGCCAATTGTTTTATTATTATTTTATGTGAGAATTGCACAAGGAATCCAAATGCTCCCAACCGTCTGGAGACAAAGAGACGTGAATGTTGATTGCTGAAGAAATTTGCAGAGCGGAGGTTTGGAAAATACCAGATTATTCAGATCTACCTTGTATCTACGTAAAGCAACGTTCTTATTCTGATTTGTGGTCTACCAACTGGAGTAAACATATGTTATCTTCCTTTGTGGAAACATAACTAGGGTGGATTCATATTTAGAGAAATCCGATTTAAGAGTATTTTTTCTTCTCTTTATTGAGTGCCCATAGAGCACTTATGAACATAACAATACACACAGAACAATAATAAGGTAAAACGGAAGTAGGTACAATAATCAGTTTTAAACATAAAAAAATAATAGTAGAAACATAAAATTAAAGAAATACGTGTTAGATTAATGAAGAACTAATTATTTTTTCTTTGATTAGGACGGAGAGATTTTAAATATGTCAAAAGGCAAATGGCAGTGCGATGAAAACGTGCTAGTGGTCAGTTATATGAACAGTTTGCATTATGGTTGTCATAGTGGGAAAGGTGGTAGAGTCGAATAGATTTACCAAGTATAATTTTATTTATAGCACTTAAGGAGAAGCTTAATGCCAAAGCACTATTTTGATTAATCTTTATAACGAATTGATATACATTATCAACACAAAGCTTGCTAAAATATCCTTTAGATAAATTGAAGGCTTTCCTATCGCTTCGCTTGAGTAGAATACAAATAAATATATAAATTACTCAATAAAAATATAAATGCAAACTACAAATTTTTTTTTTCTATTAAATGTATGAACGCATGAAGGAAACAACTTTTTAAAAATACATTATTATAGCTAAGATCTGTGACAGTTTCACTTGATTAACTTTTTTGCTTTTTTATAAAATTATTTACAAAATAAATAAAAACCAGTTTTTTGCTTGAAATCGAACGTTTCTAGACTCCTTTTGTTAAGCGATTTTAATGCCTATTACCTACGATATAAGGTATACCAAGAATATACACACTTTTGGCTTGTTTCTTCCTCTTAACAGTTAAGGGTAGTCTACAAAGTTATTCAGGAATTTAAAAAAATATAATATGTATCATTATTCGTTCTCTCATAGAAAGTAGCAGTAGTTATAGATAAGACATAATGTTTTCTAGCTGATAACATTTACAGGTTTGGTGGTACACAATAGGTAATGCAATAGCAATATTTAATTAAAAGATGCCACGGCTAAAATCCCACGCTAACCAAACATCCAGCGCTGCACTAAAGGGTTAAACAGTAACTGTTCGATACGGGGTGACTAATCACCTCGCGGTCGGCCCCTTGCAAGAAGAATGTCCGGTGCCCTGATCGATAACCCGAGCCATAAGGGCCCCGGTGCCTGCCTACAGTGCCTACCTACCGCAACTGCAAAGCGAGCCGATTTTAAGTTAATTAATAAAGGTAATTAGGCGATTTGTTAACTTGCAACACCCACATGGATTTGCCAATCTGTGGTGGTGTGGTGCTTATGGATCTATGGGTGCTATTATGAGTGCATTTGGTTGTAGTTTATACAATATTACGAGCTTGGAAATCAAAACATATACTTATAGGTTTTCACTTAAATGTTAGTCATAGGTAAGAATTTGTAATTTGGGAGGTAGGTATGTGTACCGCCGCCTCAGGAACCATTTATTGGATAACAAACACGTCTGCCATAATTTACCCCTAAGTGGTTTGCTACGTTAGGTGACTTAGCAGGGGTGACTGGGTTCATCGGGTGAGGTCTCTTCAGATCTCAGGTTCTCTCAGTTTGAGAGGCTGATTTGGGGAGGCCTTTTGACCTTTCCAGCTGGTCTCTCTCGACCCATCGTCTTGTACCGCAGCGGGAGGGATGGATTCATAAGTCCGTCACTCCTGGACACACTTATCCCTAGATTCCTACCCACACTTCATATAGTTTTCCTTCCCAGTAATTCCTATCCTTCCTTTCCTTAAAAAGAGCCTCCACACAGCATCCACAAAGATGACATATGCACTGAGTGAAATTATTTTCTTTAGAGCCTCCTTTGTGAGGTTTATGTAAAAAACTTTATTTACTATCAAATTGGATATATCTGACATTTCTTTAAAGATGTCTCTTTAGAGATTAACACAGTCCAGGACGTCCGATAAGGACTTAGCACTTTCAAATGAATCAAAGTTATCGCCCGTCAGTAGCTGGGTGGGAAAAAGCGTCGGATTCCAGCTAATACTAGTATTACAATTCCTAAGCTAATGCTAAGTCCTCAATCGAAAATGAGGAATTGAATTTAGAGAAATTCGAAAGTTTTCTGTTTGTATGTAGATAACCTTGGAATATTTGTTCCTCTTTATAAAAATAAATGTTTTTGAGTCGGGTCATGTCAAGAATAATAAGAAATAAAGCGTATGCATAAGACGATTTCGAGGGTTTAGGATCACAGGGGCCTATGTACAAAACATAGTTTTGAGATAAATGCAAATAATGATTAGAGTGGTCATATGCCTACCTGTATGCCCAATTGGTAAACAGAGTTAGAGCTTCGCGTCACTAGTAAATATGATTATGGCATTACCGAAACCAAGTTAAAAAAAGACGAGACAATACTCTAAAATAAAGCCAGAAGCTTAACGACGTAACTGAAGCAGCCGTGCACAAAACTATGCGACGCGCGGCCCTGGTGTATTGGACAGACCTCCGGTTGATTTTTCCCTATCAAATCTCTAAAATAAAATGTGAATCATAACGAGATTTGCATGCACCCGGCATAATGGCCGGACCTATGGTTGACTTTGCCTCAGCAGGTCTAGAAAATCGATCCTTCCAAGCGGTTTATTTTAATTATTTCTGATGAACGTATTACTAAAATCTCCAATGTTTCTAGAGAAGTCCGAATCCCTCGGGAAGTTACAAATCCATCGACTAGAAAAATAACATCTGAAGCTTACAGCTAATTTTACAGTTGAAGAACGTTTTATAAAATTCAATCCGTTTTACATATAATATTTTAATGGTACGGTCCTTTTTTTATTAATCTTGATCCCTCTAGAAACATTTGAGATTTTAGTAATACGTTCATCAGAAGTAATTAAAATGTGTTCCTTGTTATCCTAAGCCTCCGATTTATGAACATAAATTTAGCAAGGAGGTGTGCCAAAACAGATTCCAGGCAGTCCATCTAGAAAATTTCAGGCAGTGGGTTACGATCGCATCACTGAGGAGAGATTCTAAATAAATTGTTCTCTCAGGGGATTCTAGTTGCGTGTGAATATTTTGACCATAACCTCATTTTTACATTTCTAAATTTCCTAATATTTAAAATCTTCTGCCCATCTTTAAAATCTGCCGATAAGCAAAGATGGAAAACATTTACTTTAAAGGACGATAAATAAGTAATTTTATGCACACGCGTCTATTCGTTACGTAGCTGCATTTATAATAGGCAGTTCGTGATCCTTGTCACATTGTTCAACTCGTTTGTACTAAATTACAAACAAAAAAGTAGTCTTGCAAGAAATAATTCAACATGTTGTCACCTACCTCACGCACCCTATTGTTTGTTTATGCAACAGCTGATTACGATGAATTGTGACACCATGGGAAGACAATAATTCAAATAATACTCAAAACTGCTGATTTTATGTTTTTTAGCTGCCTTCATTACTAAGATGGAGAATACTAGAGCTGTGTGTTGTGCAAAAATTATTTTATAAATTATTATATTTAGTATGTATGGCAGTAATTACTTTTTTAGTTTTTAAAATACATTTGAAAGGTCAAAGCAGTTAAGGGTAAGCTTAAAAGAATTCATAATTTGCTCTTTTATAGTTGGCGCTAATTTATTTTTTCACCTAAGAGGAAGCCACAAGCCAATAATGTGTATATTCTTCGTATACCTTATATTGTAAGTAATAAACATTAAAATCGCTTGACAAACGGAGTCTAGAAACGTTCGATTTCAAGCACAAAACTGGTTTTTATTTATTTGATATTTTTTTTAGTATTTATATATCTTACTGAGTAATTTATTTTTTTTATTTGTATTCTACTCAAACGATAGGAAAACCTTCAATTTATCTAAAGCATATTTTTTGGTATTCATAATGTACACCGATTCGTTATAAAGATTAATCAAAATAGTGCTTTGGCATTAAGCTTCGCCTCGAATAAAGGTTTTATAAGTTTTGCTTTAAAATATTATAATGAATTATTTGTTTGCGCCCGTGCATACGCAATGTGAATAAATTGTTTTGTCCATATAAAAATCAATTCAATTAAAAAAATAAAGGACAAGGATGAAAAATTAATGCTAATCGCTTTAAAATCATTTCTTAGTAATGTTTCGCAAAATAAATCAGCCTATCTGCACATTTAATGACTTCAGCAGTAAGGTTAGTTACTTACGAAATGTGTATTTACCACTGTTACATCAAATGCATCAGAATGTCTTGTGATAAAAATCATACAGGATTAATAACATCTAAATATGTATTTAGTATTTAGTATGGAGAGGTATAGAGTGAGGATAGAAAACCGTACATACTTGTCCTGCCATTACACGATACATACTGCTCAATTTAATAGATCTATTCATTGAAACACCGTGTAGGAGTAAAAAAGGATGCTATAGTGCATTCCTCCATGTCACATTTGTATAAAACTTTTCAAACCTGCGACAATTTGTCTTAAGTCAATGCATTCGTTTTTTATCTATCTGTGTCTGCTTTTCGGTGATTAATCATATCTCTTCTCCAAGAGGACTAATAGTTTGGACAAATTAATGTTTGTAAACGTTTGGAGTATTAAGAAAAATAATATTGTGTCGTGATTGTGTGGGCGGTAATAAATTGTCGAGGATGCGATAGGCCATGGGATCTCTGCTACTTGACTATGGTGTTTTTTTAAACAAGTATTTAGCCACTGGATAAATTGTATATGGATATGTTTGTATAAATCTTCCGTGTCGATTGGAATCACAACATGTCATCGACTATTTTTTGTTTATGTTTAATTTAAGTACCTGCGCCGCTAGAAGTCATTTGATTTTGACAGAGGAGATATTTATTAATATTAGAAGCGCAGGCCCGTGAAAAATCACGGGATAGTCATGGATCGTTCCATTTGTATTAATGGCGTAGTTTCTACTTGTCAAATGTTAAAAAATAACAGCTTCAATAGTAACATCTACCTAAATAGCGGGCTATTCAAAATAACACCTCTTATTGGAAAACCCTGTATTTCGTCGAAAAGTGTCCCACTATTATCAAGCGAATTAGCGAACAGGACCGAATACGGTAGTTTCCGGTCATTCGGCGTTGGTGGTCAAATTGGACTGATTGGAGGTAGTTTCCGGACAATAATGTGAATAGATGAAGGAAGTGGGAAAGATATAGTTTGGAAAGTGTAAGGCTGTCAACAGCTGGTCACCAAACACGGCTAAAGTCATTTCAGGAAATGTTTCGTTTCTGAATGGTTGTTACCGAGAAGTATTACTTCTTATATGTAACTATTTTTTTTAATGTGAAACCACACAAAAGTCACAGTTGGGGTATATTGTGCGGCTTAAAGTAGTGGAGGAGGGGAATGAGGTGTGGAAAAGAACGGTTGGGAGGTACCTGTCTATTTAGATCTGGTCGCCAAACACGGCCAAAGCCATTTGAAGCAACGGTTCTGAATGGTGGTCTTAAACTGAGGCGATACATATCAATTTATAAAATTATTATTTTTCATGTTTGAAACTATATAATATATCATTATTTTCACCTATCCATTTGAACTAGGCTAAATAACGCGACCAGGTGATGAAAAAATGTCAATATTTGTATGTATTTTCTTTGACCACAATGTTCAGATGAAATAATTCATATAAAACAACATGAAATCCGATACCGAATATGACAAACGAGTGCCATCTTTCGGATATTCGAGCATCTTAAATTAAATTCAATAATAAATCAATTCCTAAATTCAATACGCGTCTCAGACTCCATTTAGCGCGAGACAATGTATCAAACAAACTTTATTTATTACAACAAAAAAACCAATCCGGTTTTACGTGTCCTTATATTCAAATTGATTTCACAAAACCTCGGGTTAGTTCCAAAACCTGGACTTAATGCCGGTTTAGTAAGGAGGTTCCGAGGGTTTAAAATAAGGGTAGGGTCTCTCTGAATGCGACAGGTAAATGTGTCATATGTTGGGACTTTTTTGAATTTAAATACACAAGTTTAAATAATGCCAGAAACAAAATGATATATGTTCGACGGGCAGGATGTTAGGAAGCAGGGGTTTGGAACATTTGGTCAAACAAAACCTTTAACCCTTAAGGCTTTTAATCTTATTTTACGTACAAGTCCCACTTTAGAAATTAAATAATAATAATAACTCATCGTTCAGATTTTTGTATTTCAAATAAATATTTTTTTGAAGTGAAACTTCTTTACGCGCGTCATGCAATTTCGAGGACCGGAGTAAAACCGACTCATGACCGAAACGAAAATGCGGGTACCCCCACCACCGATTAAAGTTCATTTGATCTAGTCAAAGTTTTGAAGTAACATATAAATGCTTCTTAGCTCATCCCGACAACTGGCGTTGGTGGTGTAATGGTCAGCATAGTTGCCTTCCAAGCAGTTGATCCGAGTTCGATTCTCGGCCATCGCACATTATTTTTTTGTTTTTAACGCCTTTTTCATTCAATATCTTATTTTTTAGTAGGTCAGAACATTTTTTAAAAGAAAATAATATTGCAAAATAATAAAAACACTTATCTCACTGTGATAAAACATTACTCCGCTAGAGCGCGCTTTGCGTTATTGTGTTGGATTAAAATTATTATCTAATCCGTATATTATGATAATTGTATTACATTTATTTAATTAATTTATTTATTTTGATAATATGTAATAATTTACAGAAAAAAAAATTAAAACTATCTCCCTCTGATAAAATATCCGTTCGCTAGAGCGCACTACGCGATCTTGTGTGGGATTCTATTTCTGTACATTGTACATTATTTTTAAAAATATATTATATTTTGGGTGTGATGTAGGTAACATTATAAAACAAAACAAGCTCTCATATTTTCAGAACCTACATAATATAATCAATTTATGCGGCTTTGCTTACAGTTGGTGCTCAGCGTGGTTGGCTTTCAATCAGTTAAGCGAGGTTCGATTCTCGGCTGTGGCATTTTTGAAGTGAAACCTTGTTGAGGTGGGGGAGCCGCTCACGAACGTTCTCTCTCTTCTCTTCTTTCCTCTCTCTCAGACACCAGCGAACTGCGCCACGCCAAGCATCAGCTGAAACTAGAAGTTTCACTTCTGTCTTGCGTAGGCTTGACACACCCACTTTTTATTTTCTAAATAAAAACAAATTTAGTATGAAACCTAAAAATGACTTCGATATTTAGAAAACACATTCTTTTTGTATAATTAAAAATCATTTTAAATAATAGTGTTGGTAAAAGATTACATTACTACATTAATTGCCCACAAAAATGAGATTGAATATGTGCTTACTTCCTTACTTTTTTTTCCTTTTATCTTAAAAACAACAGCGGCATTAACATCATGTTATTTTAGATTTTAAAAATCTAGGTATTTTTTTTTGAACAAAAATATGATATTTAAATAATACTTTAGTGGAACATTTTTAAAGTAGTACAAGAAATTATAAAATAAAACATACAACAAAAAAATAAAAGATAACATTAACATTTATTTATGAGGTATGCTATTATAGCCTTCTTGTAACTATATTCCAAGCAGTTTAACACAGATAATATTTTTTGAGAAAGTATTACCAATTGGATACAATCTACGTACAAGCGAGTTTCCAAATGACTCCGTCCTGACGGTGTTCTTGCAATTAAAAATAAATTTTAAATGAGTATTTGTAGTTGGTATATGGAAGGTAATTAGGCTTAGTAAATCAGGGCTGTCTATAATATCATTAACAAATTTAAAAATAAAAGTCAAATCAGACATAAGATGAAAATGTACAACTACTACCCACCTACCAGCATTATCGTCCTGATGATAGACTATCGTTCAGAATCGAAACATAACTGAAAATGGCTATACAATGTTTAGGGAACATAATAAACTTTATCCATTTATTAAAAAATAGTGTGCGGGAAGGGTAGCTGGAGTTGATATGATTATTATACAAATCTATAGTCTTATTCCGAGATTGATGAAATTTCGCACACTTAATCTTCAAAACAAAAGAAAGGTGAGTTTTCACAAGATTTCGAATAACCACCTTCATCCTCTTTGCCCACACCGTTTTGATAATTTTTTATGAAGTTTTGCATTTTTGACATTCAAATTAGAGAAAAATAATAGACACTTGATTTAGAAAAACCTGCGTAAAGCCCGGGCAACGCAAGCATCTTCTATTTCCAGATACAAACAACAACATTCCCCAAAGTGGGGATATCAAAATTTCATCGGATTTGAAACTCGTGTGCGTATCACGTAAAATTTTTAAAAAATATATCCAAATTTGCGATGAATGAAAAAATATTTTTATTTTTTTTTTAAATACGCTATTTTGTTCTAATTTTAAATTCAATGGTGCGTGACCTCTAGCGGGGGTCGCGGAAGGTGTGGGCGTCCTATCCCGACATTGTGTGGAGATCAGTCTATACAAATCCTGGACCAGGAGGGATAACTAAAGTGACACACACACATAGAGCACTCACCCACACACACAAGTAATGCAACACGACGATGTATGTATAGGACTTTCGATGGTGTGTTTTGTCACAAATAAAAATCGAAGCGTGCGATACGATTTTTTGGGGAAAGTCAATGTGTGGTGCGCGTCCTGATAAATATTCCAAGAATTTTTGCTATGTGAAATGCTAACATAACTATGAATGTATAGATAAATATTTTGTTACAAGCTTGCTTCATGAGGTTTTGTTTCTCCCAATGGGATATTATCACAAACTACGAATATCGTTAAAACGTGTGGAAGTTTTCAGGTTGCCTGGATTATCTCGATTGATTACGATGATCTGATTGACTAGATGGTTTGGAGGGGATAAACTTATTATTAGGAATACATCAGGAGAAAAGGTAAAGGTGGCCAGAATCTTATTTATTTAGAAAGACATTCTAAAACAATCAATTTGTCTGCCGAAATCTTGAAGAGATTTTTTTTTTAAATATAATTTCTGTTTTCAGGCAAATTGTTGACTGTGAGTTTTTTTTAATTGCAGTAAAACAGTAATTTGGTATCTATTTGCCAATAAAACTCACTAAAACGACTTTTGAGGGATACGTTAATTGCAGTGTACACATTACACAAGTGTTAAACTCAAGTGACCTACTAGTACCGTGTATGGTACTGTATATTGTCTACATGTACAAAATATAAATAAATTAGAATAATAACATATGTACATTCTAGCTTCACGTTCAACAATCAAATGCATTGTACATATAGCTTTGTATTAGTGATCGACGAATCGGTGGATGCAATCTGTATATCTAATCCATAAGTTGATAATAGTTTGACTAGCATATTGTTAGTAATAACACAAATCATCATAGAAACTTATTACGTATTACAGATTTTGCACAAAAACCAAATATTATTATTGATTGCGCTAATGTATTGTGTGCGTAACGTTTTCTATTTGTTTCAAGATATCATCATTGCTGTACTAGTGCTACGCTTGAAAGGTTAGGTGTACTTCATATATCAAGTCTGTACCATTGTGAAATGTGTCAATTTTATAAATATATTATAAATCGGAGTTGGATTTCTTAATCTACCTTCCCCCCATATAAGGATTTACATTACCAATTAAGCATAACTTCATTTACGATAGGTTCGGTTGAAAAACCTATGTAGTCTAGCATTTATTCAATTAGATGCAAAATGGCATTTCCTAATAATGTGTTAAAACAATTGGTTTACATTCTTGCCAAAAGTACTGTATTTATTTATTTCTTATTTATTTTGTCTATTAATCTAAAGTGAGCTCATATCGTCGTGTGTGCTAACAATTTTGGAAAAAAGAAAAAAAAATACACATTAAATCACATACACAACAATGTATGTGATTTAATGAGCTCACATACATTGTTGTGTATGTGATTTAAATTACAAATTAAATCGCATGTGTAATTTAAATCACATGTGTAATTTTTTAAATTACACATAATATGGCTTAATGTGTAATTATTTAAATTACAAATGTGATTTAATGTGTAATTTAAAAAATGACACACTAAATCACATACACAACAATAATATCTGAGGTGTGTATATACTTTTTGAATTCTTTTTTAAAATGAATCGTATTTTTTCACTCAATATTTTAATTTGGGATTTTGTTGTAAAGTTGTACGACCTGGTACGTCGGTAACTGGGTGCTTGATTTCTTCCTTGTGGGCAATGTAATTTGCTTTGCATTTGTTGTCCGTGGGTATAGTGATTGTAATTTATTTTTCCTTTCATTTCCTTAGACATCGTCCCTGTGTTTATCCTAGATATAAAAATGATCTTTCTAAACAAATATTATAATATTACAAACACATTATTTCAGCACCACACATTTTGCCAAGAAGAAAATACACTTTGAAAACAGGTTCTCTTCAGAAATAAAGCTCTAAATTTTGGTTCCATATTTATGTAAAAAATCGTTTTTAATAAAATTTAGATAGTGTATAAATGTAAACAAATTAACAAATAAACGTATTCACTTACATTTTTTTGATTAAATAAAACTTTGACAGCCACTGAGAGTTTGAGGATAAAAAGTGTCGTACAAAAGGTGAATCGGGCGACAATGGCCGCATTCAGCCTTTTTAATTCTATGCAACCAACCAACGTGATCTATAACTTCACACCTATTGCTTATAAGTTATAAACAAATCACACCAAAGCAACAGGCGAACGAAAGTTGCGCCAATGCGATACTGATTACATGACGTGTTATGGTGACTGTTGAGACCACACATGATTTAAGAGCCTGTGGAACTATGACACTCCGAATATTGGGGAATATTGTGTCATAAAAATATGTGATATGAGACGTAAATAGGATAGGTACACATGTAACTTATTGAAACTTCGTACACCGTCACAAATAATTAAGAATATGACTGACTATTTTTCTAGCGACTAGTTTTACTAGTCCACACAGAGACACGTGAACTAAGTACAGAATAATCTTTTAAATGGTGTACCATGTCCTGCACAGATAAAAATGCACATCTGTAGATCTCTTCTAAGGTGAGCTCTGGATCTAACGTGGTTTTTTCCAGGTCAAATCAACTTTTTATATATGTCTACGTAAATTCAATCAGGAGCTGCAGAGTTTTCAAATATAGAAAAGACATAGTATTGTTTATTTCAAAGTTTGTAATTGAAACAAACAATACAATGTCTTTTCTATATTTTGAAATATATATAAGATATCGTATTGTTTGTTTCAAATTTTGTAATTGAAACAAACAATACGATGTCTTTTCTATATTTTGAAATATGTAAAAGACATCGTATTGTTTGTTTCAAAGTTTGTAATTTTACAATAATTTTGTAAAATATGTCAATCAAAAATGCCGATGAAATAAAATAAATGTATATGTTCAGACGTCGTAATTTGAAAAAAATTCTTATAATATGGAAATACTTCACTTTCTGAACACCTGTAGCAATCGAAATTAATTCCCTGTCGCCTGACTTTCTTGCGCTGTAGCATTGTGCCTCACTTTTCAAAGGTCTCAAAGATTGGGTACCCCAACCATCTGTTGTTCGCTTTTCATCGCGCAGAACGATGATTTAGGAACCTCAGAAATTCACTATTGAGACCTTAAAACGTACAAATCCGTCTTGCATTGAAGTGGATTTTTAAAAAATAGCCCTTTAGAATTCCGATAGCTAATGGTGCGTAGGAAATTACATCGATCTTGGGATTGCAGTGGCGTATGAAGATAATGTCAAACCCTAGGTTATGTTATAAACCATGCTTCTCCGACCTTTCATGATATGTTCTGGCGCCCTCTCCTATCGAACGTTGGATGACATCAATTACTTGTCTTTATGTTACTTACATAATTTTCCTTATATTATTTTATTTATATTGCCTAAGTACTTGTATGCTTATATTATGTGATAGTTAAATTTGATTCACTGTTACACAGAGAACTTGGTCCATTTTATAATCTGACACGTGATATCACGTGCATCGCCTGGCGAGACGTCAACGCCGCCGAATTCACGAATAAAAACAAACGTGTCATTTTGGCGGCAAATCGCAAGTGGCACATTTTAAATGGCTACAGAATTTTTTTCGTAAACATAAAAATAAAATAAAAATACCATATTATTGATATTTTTTTTTGAGAATAAAAAAACTCGCAGTCGTGAAAAACAACATTTTCGAATAAATAGACTGAAATACCAAGGTAAAACAGTAAGGTTACCAACCAGACTCTCTTAGCTCCCAGAACTTTACGACGTTTCATCAGTATATAGTGTCACAAAAATATATGACCTTATGTTTTTTTCCGATTGACCAAGTTAATCTTTATATGAACTTCTCCCCACGCAGCTGCCCAGTTGTCCAGACATCGCCGCGCCACTGTTCGTACCCAATTTGTACATAATATGTTGAAATAGAGCCTTATAAATTGAGACGTCCGTCCTAAGTTGACATATTCAATGTCATAGTTTGTGCCCGATGTGACGTGTTAATGACACGACGTTGACTAATAGTGTGCTTTCAAATTAACGAATACCGCGTAACTTATACCCGAAGAGCTGGAATGACAAATTGACATTTTTTACCGATGTACAAAAATTTCGATTCATAATATTTGAAGTATGATATATAAGTCATTTGAAATGTAGATTAGGTTAAACAGGTGACGTACCATCAGCGCATTTCCTTAATTACTTACTAAATCTACGTTCTGGGGTGAAATTAAACCGAAATCGCCATTTATAAGTTATTTAGCTGGAAGTCAAGGGTTCAAATCATAAATTTGTGTTGCTTCACAAATTACTTGTTAAAAATAATATAAATTATATTTGCGGCATGTTCAAGAGTTGAATATTTTTTTCAGTATCGGCCTAGACCACAATTCAGAATTTTAATTTTTTTTTAAATTTTTATTTTATTTATTCTTACATAATTTAGTATTACAAAGGTATAGTATATTGTCCTCCACGCTAGGAGTTCACCTGTGTTGTGGAGGACTTTTTCAATTGTAAAGTTATGTAATAGTAAACAGTACAGTGGAGATCGAGGCGAATTTTACATAGTTTTAACAAAAACAAATGCGAAATATAACAAAATTATATATTTAAAAGGATTGTAGTCAGTTCCATATGAGTTTTTTGTATTCTGTAAGATAAGATGTTTTATATTGTGTTGGAAGTGAATTGTATGGTTTTATAGCCTGGAATCTGTATTGTTTTTGTCCAAAGGATGAGTTGGTTTTTGGTATTAGTAGTTGGTGTGCATGTCTTGTTCTAGTATTGCGAGAAATTTGTGAAGAATTGAAATGTTGCTTGAAATGGCTTTGGCCGTGTTTGGTGACCAGATCAGAATAGCCAGGTACTTCCCTACCACCCTCTTCCCCACCTTGTTCTCCTTTAAGGTTAAACGCAATGCTCGTTGTATTCTACGTGTTCACAGATGGCGTTAATTAATTAATATTGTTTAAATACGCTTTTTCAAGGTATTGCTTTACAATATTAAGACAAATCATTTGTTTGCGCCCGTATATACGCAATATGAATATGAATCAATAGTTTTGTTCGTTTAAAGACTTAATTCTTTCGAGAAAGGCACACAAATACAATATTTTACCGATGATTCAATCCAATATTGTATTTGTATGCCTTTCTCGATAGAATTGAGTTTTTATATGGACAAAACTATTTATTCATATTCATATTGCGTATATGAGGGCGCAAACAAATAATTTGTCTTAATACTGTAAAGCAATACCTTGCAAAAGCGTATTTAAACAAAATTAATTAATTAACGCCATCTGTGAACACGTAGAATACAACGAGCGTTGCGTTTAACCTTAACCACTGTGTCGTACAATGTAAGTCCTGAGATTATCTCGGTCAAAACAACTATTTTAAACTCTCAGGGTAATTTTATAAAACTTGAAAAATGCTTTTTAAAATTAAAAGAAATTGAACTGCAAATTAAATGATTTAATAAGATTGCTTTGGGGAATTTCGTATTGCACCCCCACACAATAAACAAAGAAAAAATCAACCTAAAAATAATTTTAATATTTATTAGATTAACTTTTTCTTTATGTTAACCCATCAATGTAATACATGATTGAAGAGTAAGATCATAATAACAATATATATAAACGAAACATGAAACAGAACATACAAACAAGACATAAAAAGGTAACAGTCTCAACTAGGAATCGGCAGCCAGTGAGACTATGGCATCCCCAATCGGGGAATATTGTGAGGCTGAATATAGCGTAGGAGTAGAAGCTGATTGGGAAGGGGAAGGTGTGGAAGTACCTGCTATTCAGATCTTGTCACCAAAAACACGGCCAAAGCCATTTCAGGCAATGTTTCAAATCTTAATGGTGGTGGTACAGCAAGGGCGATACTAACTGTGCCTTCCACTCTGCCGCAAATATATAATATATTATTTGAAATAACAAGTTTTAGAAATAACACAGACGATAAAAAATAAAATTTACTTGACAGTTACCTTTTTTATTTTTCTTTGTCTTGTTCTGTTTCACGTTTCGTTTAGATTTACTATTATTGTAATCTTTAAAAAAATTGGTTCCAATTTACCTTGAAATTTATTAATCATCGTCGAAATTATAATGTCTGAGATGATTACTAGTCCATCATTCTGCAATTTATCGATATATCTCGAGATGAATCTTGACTAGTCATCATTAAAATGATTTTTCTGTTTCATTTAATCGGTTTATTGGAGACATCGTAAAAGCATCGTTATATTAAACCTATCAAACGCATAATTGCTTATCCCTTAGTATCAATACATGCACCACGAGTGCTCCGGGAACCCTATTATTGTGAACAGATGCATTTATTCCATTTAAATTGCTAAATTACATAAGTATACATTATTGCAAAGCTATCAATAGCTGAACGGTTTATTGTTTTAAGTTTATAAGGGTACGGCTTTTATTGATCTCGATTGCTTTGACCAATATAAAGCGACTAGCGTTCGTACCTCGAGATATATTCATTCTAAAAATGTAATTCTGCCAGTATTTTATGACTAAGCCGGTTTATGTAGATGCTTATTGAGATTTTAAATACAAATATATAAAAACAAATGGCAAAACATAGTATTACCTACCCCCACAAAAAGTATTATTATTCTTATAATCATAATAACAATATGAAAGGAAAGTGGATGATGGTCGTAGCGTGAAATACTTGGGACATATTATCACAGACGATCTGAAGAACATCGAGGATAAGAGAAGGCAAAAAGAATGATATCCGTTAGAGCAGGCAAGCTGTCGAGACTACTGTTCAACGTATTGTGCATATCATTATGCACGTCCGAACTGTGAAGGGATTACGCAGCATCCCAAACGGCATAAGTTAAAAGCCACATACAATAATGCATAACTCCAACTCTTCCGCCTACCGAGATACTGCAGCGCTACGGAAATGTTCATGGACTACGCCATTCCAAAAATATCATCATCCCTGCGATAGCTGACTGGATGGAGTCGTCCTAGCGGCCCTTCGAGACGTGAGACGGTCGAATATCCTTCAGAAATTACTATTGAATAATTTCAAATTAATAGTTTCTTTTTAATGAAAATGAATACCTATTTAATCAAAGAAGTTGTTTCGAAACAAATTGTTTCATCGTCAGGATATACGTATAAACTTTACAAAGTTATTTAGTTCCATTGAATTAAAATGACGCCACAAAGTGAATAAGCGATCATTGAAAAGTAATATTTTTTCACTTTATTTCTGTTTTTTTTTTAATATATTTGTTTAGAATTATTATTTTTATTTCTTGCTAGAGTAATCGAAAACTCATTGTAGGACGTTAAAAAACAGTTACAAAACTCATTGTAGGATGAGAGGAACTTACAATACATAGATTAGGGAGTTAATAGGTACAATTACAGATATAACACATATAAGTTCCACATACAAAACAGTACCAAAATAGAAAAATATCATAACTATAAGTTGTACATACAAAACAGTAATCAAATAGAAAAAGGGAGGTAAAGTAGAACAAACAAGAAGAAACAAAAAATGAAACAGACATTGATATACACATAAGTACAGAGCCAAGGTATAGGAATTTAGAAGAAGGTTACTTAGACTTACCCACTAATACATTGGCAAAAATAGATTGTGCTCGATTACAAATACAGGGGATAGAAAAGGAGAGAGAAAGAAACAAAACAATGTTCAACCCGACAAGAATTACGTATTTTCGTTTTTTTGTGTTTTAAAAAAATATCCTTTTAAAGCCTTACTTTGAATTTTTGGATTTTGCTGGCTTTTTTTATACATATCTGGAAGAGAGTTATAGAGTGTGTAGGCAATATAGTTGAGAGATTTTATTCTATATTTCGTAGGGTGTGTTAGAGGAATGCGGATTTTATTCTTATTCCAAGATTTATAATTGTGGATGTTTTGATTGCAAAGTATTGTTGTTTATTTTGCTGAAAATTGTAGAATGCATTGAATTACACTTCCCCTGCAATTTGCACACCATCTGAAATAAATCATTATTTTCATCCATATTATTAAAAAATAATCATAACAATGATACAATCAAGAATTATTTCTTATCTGTCGAATAATTGATTTTTAAAGAAAGCAATGTAATTAACATCAAATATGTCTGCAGAGCTAGTTTTCCTCCCCTCACGATGCAATCTATATGAACAAAACTTGCTCATAAAATTAGCGCATGAAGCAACTATTTGAAAATGAGCACGGAGTCTCATGTTGTATTTATTTAGTAGGTTATCATAGAGAGGCTTGACTTATCTATAAGAGTAGTAAGGGTTAAATGTTAAGCACATCTTAGATAGTAAAAAAAAGTAAGTTTCTGGTCAAAATTTATTCCTGCATAATTTTGATAATAGGCTTGGCTTACATATCCAATCCATAGTATTCCCAAAACTTCCCAAAAAGGGGATAAAGAACATATCGAACCAATTGCATCCTGTACACAGTGATAGTATATTTGCATTAGCACCACCTACCCACTTGGTTCCTGTATTCATATTTTGATTACAAATAGCGTGGGAGGTCCCATTGTGTTTGGAGTAGGGTCACCAGATGCTGAAAGGTAAAAGTAGGGCAATATAATATCATAAAAGCTTCCAAAATGGAATAAAAATCAAACCGTAAAAATCAAAAGTGTTTACTATGAAACATCTAGTTTTATTAATAGATGTTTTTTTTTGTTTTTACTGTGAATTGAATCTTTCTCCCCATGGACTGGCTCTTAACTGCTGTAAAGTTTTAAAATGTCTTTTAAAACTAAAAAGAAAATTGTTTTTCCGAAGATTGAACCTTCTTACCCGGGGACTAACTAAAATAACTGTTGTAATTTTTTATAACGTTGTCCGATTTCAGAGAAATGCGGGTGTGTGGGCGTGTGTGCGTGAGTACCACCAAAAGTTGATAGCATGTATTGTCATTGATAACGAGTATATCTGCCGAGTTTCAGCTCAATCGGATATCGGAAAGTAGTTTAGTTACCAATTCAAAGATTCCATGTCATTCATTCATTTATGCATTAAATCGAGAAAACAAAATCAAATTTCAAATACTCATGGATGTATTTAAAAATCAAGAAAATAGAGAACTAACTCAACTTAAACGCGGAGTTAAAAATTCGACAAAAAACACATAAATACATAGCTGATAATGTTTTGATACCAATAAGCAGTTTGTCAACGAATTGATTCAATAAACAAATCCATAGCAATTTTGAATCTACTCAATATTGTATATAGGCATTGTGGAGAAGATAGAAAATCAGTTCTGTAACCTTACTATTTATCTTAGTCTCACACGAGTACTTTACAATCATAACATACTCATGGGCTTGGACTGTTTCACTATTCGACCTGTTCTGTATGGTTAACTAGGGTATGCCCACACCTATTATGAGAGTATAGCGCTCGTGTCAGACTAGCTTGACTGTTTTATCATAGTTGTGTACGATTGGAAGGAATGATTCTTATGATATCAAACTAATCACAATCTTCAACAAAAAAATACATTAGTTAATGCACGCTGATTCTTCATGTATTTACTAAGATTTATTGCATAGTTACCAAATTTTTTCATAAGGATGATTTTTTATACAGCGTGTCCGGGGGTAAAGTATCTTAAAACAAAAATATCTTATCGTAAAGATTTTTTTTTTCATGAAAACAATTCAATTCAATTTTAAAATTGTCTTTCTTCGTTTTAATTCAGAAAATATTTTAAAGCTTTAAACATATATTTTAATATACAGGACTTTAAGAGACGAACTTGGCTTACATATCCAATGATTCCTGACATTATTTGGAGTAAAAAATGTCTGTTAAAATTTTGGTCTCCGGTGACTTTTCACACGTAATTTTTTCAAATTGTTTAAACTTTTTTTACAAAAACAATTTAAAAAAATCTTCCGCGTGTTGTCCATAGTCAACATTAACAGTGTCACCGGACACTAATAACAAATACATTTTTACTCCAAATAATGTGGAATCACTTGTTAAAGTCAGTCAAGTACGCCCCTTAATAATTAGGGTACTTTACCTCCAGACACGAATGCCCTTTAGAGATGTAGGTATTGTGTCAGTATTTGAACCTTTACTAAAATTTTCTTTATACCTAATTGTTTTCTAATTTACATATGAGATATAAGCCAGCAAAATCTTTAAGATTTCTGAATTGAAAAACTGTGAGAAGATTTAAAAGGATACAACAAATATAAAAAGTATATGTGTACTTATTTTGATTATCGTATAGTTACCCTAGCCGGGGTCGCTGTCCGCCGTAAGTAGGTATTACCTTCTAAAGGCAGTACATCTTAAAATTAGGTCCCGAATCGCGTGGGGAGTGGGGACAGCGGCTGGTGGAGGCTAATGGCGCTCCCTTATTCGAGGAGGCTTCACTCAGAAACAATCTGTAATTCCCAATGGAGTTATTACTGTATCGGTGATAGCGATACTTAATCTGCGAGTTGATGATGTTAGGTCAGTAATCACGGAGAAAAATGCGTATTGTCGATTTATTGAAAATCTCTTCAAATTATTGATAATACGGTTAAGAATGGGACTGCAGGCCGCTTACTGATGGACTTTTAGTAAATTAATAATAATATCTGAACACATACTCATGCACTTGCGTTTGTCTTAAAAATGATATAATTTATAGTTTTTATGAACATGTGTTCCGACACTGTGACAACACATTGATATTTTATTAAAATTTCATCAGAATACCTATCAATTCATCCGTTGATGGCCTGAAATCCAGTTTTTAACCGGATTACGAATAATTTGAAGAGATTCTTAATAAATTAGCGATATTCTTTATCAGTAAGTTTTGCGATATAAAGAAAGTAATTTTTACGCGAAAAGCGTCAATTTTGCATTTTCACTAGAATAGAAGAATAACGCTAAATTTGCAATTTTCGGGCGAATAACGCAAATTCTCATATTTTTCATTACAATAAGAAGGTGATATTATAATATATTAAAAATATTTCCTTGTCTACGGTGTTAACGTAAAAAGTTAACATAATTTTACTTTTGTTGCAAAATACCTCCGCTATTCCTGGAAAATAATACCGGTTTTTCGATAGTCAGAAAACCCCTATTATCTAATATTTTAATGGCAGCTTTTACGTGATTTCATGTAAAAAAGGCACTTACCAAAATATCCAATTATTATTATTAACATGCAATGGATCTCTTTCCTAATCTTTGTTAGTGAAATCGTTTTTCATTTGCTGGTAAGTATATAATAAAATGCATGTTGTAAATCCTGTTTGGAAATCACGACAGCAACATTTAATTTCAAAGTCAAATACATGATGATATTACCGAATATGTCATATTATTTCTTCAAAAAAAAATCTATTTACTCGTATTGCTTAGCTTATTTTAAATCCTCTTAAAAGAAACGAGATGAACAAACTTCCAAATGCAAGCGTAAGAAGTTATAAAACAAATAAATAAGCTATAACTTACATAATTCCATTTCTTTTCACCGCACCGCTATTATTTTCAAAGAAAATATTTAAAAAATCACAATAATATGTCAAACTTTTAATGAATTTCATCAAACAAGTTGTTAACCCGCGAACTCTAGCGAAGTTTTTTCAAACTTAAATCACAGATGTCACCAGCATGTAATTGTTCTGTCACTTCCTATAAAGTATGCAAATAGACATGTGTTATATCCAACTCTATTTCCCCGTGACTCCTAGGGCGATGCGAGACAGAGAGAGAGTTCCATAAAGTATTAGGTAATACGGTTCACTTTTTAACAAAGTTTTTTGATCAAACAAAAGAATTGTAATGGGAGAGGAAGTTTTAATTGGCAGAATGAGATATTCATGTATGTGGCCCGAAAATGATGTACCAAAGATGTTACGAATATCACATCTTCTCCCAGAGGCAGTATATCTTGGAAAACAATCGCGAAAGATTGGCGGACACACGAATTTAATAAAGCTTTCACCAACATTCCGTTTTCTGTGTTTCTATATTTCCACCACATATATAGCCACAATCAATGGATATCGTGATCCCACTGACTACAGATTTTTGGACTCTAAATCGTTCCAAGTAGTTTTTTTATTCAATTATTAGACTACAGTAGTGATTATTTTGGTTCTCTTAGCTACTTTTCAATTCCCCCAAACCGTTGAAAGACTTTATAAAGATTGTGTACGATAATTAAAAACTTTTAAAACCAAAATAAAAGTGAGTAACATTTTTCATTAAAGCAACTTACAACCGGCTGCACTACAACCCTTCGCCAAAATAAATCCCATTTTTACTCATGCGTGTTTTCTGCTGTCTCCTTCCATTTCCTCATGTCCAATGATACAGTGGTCACTTGTAAATTATCTGGCCATTAGTGATAAGGCCTCCCAGGACTTCTTTATTCTGCAGGATTATTATAAAGTGGTCTCTCAGAGTCTTGTTGCAATTGCTGCCCAGCAGATCCGACACAGTTCTATGAATATTCTTAAAGACGGCTAGTCAATAAATAAATACTTTTATACACTTCATGACTTAAGGGTAAAGATAAAATAAATCACAATCTTCTATTTCATAGATGGCGCTAATTTAATTATTTTATTTAAATACACGTTTTTCAAGTTATGCTTTTGAAGATTAAGTCGAGTTATTTATTTGCGCCCGTACATACGCAATATGAATACGAATACATAGTTTTGTGCCTATAAAAACTCAACTCTCCCAAGAAAGGCAAACAAATACAATATTAGATTGAATCACCGATACCGTATTATATTTGAAATGTCTTTCTTGAAAAAATTGAGTTTTTATAGGCACAAAGTTATTTATATTCATATTGCATATTCGCCTTAATATTTTAAAGCATAATATTAAGCGTATATGTGGCATATCCCTCAATATTGATAGCACCAATATTTCGTATTAAATTTTATGAATCTATCACTTGTGACTTGTGACTATCCATAATAAATAAATGAAATAACTTTGTTGAAACCACTATACATATTTTATATGCCGACCGGTTTCGGAACAACCGTTCTTTCAGGGAAAAAAACAAACAAACTTAGCAAAAATTTGGATGAACATATATTTTATTAGGTAATGAAGTAGGAGGAGGATATATAACGAGAGAGATAAACCGGTTGACATTTAAAAATATAATGGTTTAAACAAAGTTATTTTGTTTAATTCAATAAAATAAATTATTTTTTAGTCTACAATACAAACAGTAAGGTACCTTTTATCTGTGATATTCTCCATAAAAACTGTCCGGAGGACTCATTGATGAACCCTGTGATAACCTCGAACCAAATTTGGCCATGAGGTTTATCTCGAAACCTTCGTATGTCATCTTTGGGGATACAGTGTGGAGTTTTTTTAATTATTTTTTTATAGTGAATACCTCACAAGAGTCCCAACTGCTCCCGTCTGGAGCCAGTGAGACTATGGCATCCCCAATTGGGGGATGTTGTGAGGCTGAAGGTAAGTGGTGAAGGGAAAGAGGAAGGTGGGGAAGTACCTGGCTATTCAGATCTAGTCACTAAATACGGCTAAAGCCATTTGGAGCAACGTTTCAATTCTGAATGGTGGTCTTACACCAGGGCGATACTGGTAGTATCTTATATCAAATATACTATATATTATTTTAATTAATTAATTGTGAAATAACACAAATTAATCAAATAAAATTTATTTGCGCACGCCGGGTTCGAACCCGCGACCTTCGGAATGGCAGTCCAATGCGTTACCACTGGACTATGCCGGCCGTCAAAGTCAAAGGGAGTGAATATATAAACACATAAACTATGAATCAAATACCGTCACGATAAATAACTCGTAGATAATAAAACAAACGACTTCTACATAGTATATTTCATGCTTCTTATACCATTTGCATCTCAAACACGTTTTCAAAAACAATGATTCACAATTTTCTTCGCGGTGTAAATGATCTCCTAAAACGATACAAAAAAGGTTAGTGTTATTTTCAGATTACTTACCACAGATTATTTTCAAGTCAGAAACAATGCAGATACGGCGGCTAATCCCGCACAGTTAAAATCGTCAAAACAGGTCCTCTTTACGGTGATTCTCAAATATTTTATTAAAATATATGTTTTCTTTATTTAATTTACATTAATTTATTTGAATACCGCAGAAAAATCTCAACTGCTCTTAAACGTCTGGAGCCAGTGAGACTATGGCATCCCCAATATTAGTAGTAGGAAAGGAAGAAAATGGGGAACAGAGGAAAGACAGTGAAGTGTCAGATCTGGTCACCAAACACGAATAAAGCCATTTCAAGCAACTTTTCAATTCTGTATGGTGGTTTTTCACCAGGGCGATACTGATAGTACATTAAAGTGCACCTACATCTTTGGAATAAAAGTAAATTGTATTTTGTTTTCATTAACGCGTTTGCTTGATTTGAAAATGAAAATTACCAAATTATTGTCGTTACGTATTTTCCTTGTAGTTGCAAAACGTATTTTTTTTAAATTTCTCGTATTATAAGTGAATTGCAAATATATTAAAGGTTTCTGAGTATTTAGGTAGGTACCTATATATTTTATATGAATATATTGTGCTTTGTATAAAATGAACGGTGAAGCCATTTTACTTTAATTTCCATTAAAAAAATACCAATTTAGGTTGTGACTCTGTAACTTCAGTTCAATAAACTCCAGAACTTGGTTTGCTTTGAACACTTACAAAAAAAAATTATTAATTAATTATTTATTCTATATTTGAAACGTGTATTTATTTTGTTTAAATTTTCACGATCACTGACAGTGTTCATTGGAAAGGTAAATATATCTGATCGTCTTTAAAATTGACAACGTTTGTTTTTGAAAGGCAATAACGCTGAGGCAAACTTTATTTAATAAATTCTTTCAGCTTCACAAACCTTGCAATTATAATATCCCATGATTTTCACGGGTCTGCGCTAGTATATTAATATTTTTCATGAACCATATCTGTATTTGTAGACAATATTCATATTTCGGTATGAAGGTCTTAATCCTTCCTTTAGTCGGCTTCAGCGACCAAATGTTTTCAAAACATAGGAAAAAACAAAAACATTTGGTCGGGTCCACACATATTTTTATTTTCTACTAGCCACGGAAAACAAAAACAAGTGGCCCTGCTCCAATGTTTCGTATTTTCATGGACAAAAATTTGGTCCAACGTTCGTGGGAATATTTTCGCAGGAGACCCGATTTTAGGTTATCACAAACTAAAAGATGAAAACAAAACAATTACTTTGTTTATAACCACGAAATTTTCTTTATTTAATTTTCTATAACTGACCGGTTTTGCTTAGTACAAGCATCTTCAGTGAATATTAAACTAAAAAAAATGAATATCCAAAAAAAAATTATCTTTTTATTATTATTAATTATTAATTGGATAAAATACGCAAATAAAGTGAAATTAGATGTGGAAAACAAAATAAACCATTTTATCAATCATGTTTGAAGTATAAAATATTTACAAAGAAAAAAAAAGCTTACATTTTGTATTTTTTTCTGACGAATTTGAGGTTCGGTAAAAAACCGACCCGAAAGCTCATCAAGGTTTGACAAGTGCCCGAGCTCGACACGTTCCCAAAACAGAGTCAATAAAAATTGTAAAACATTTTATTTTGGCCTAATCGCTACGCTTTCCGAAGAAGTCATAAAATTATTACCTCTCCTCCGAGATTAATCGTACCCGCTATCGCATACAGCCAAACACACACACATCTATTTATTTATATACGCAGGAATAGGATAACAGAGCCACAGCTCTTGATCACAATTTTTTTATATAATTAAAAAATTCTTTATATTTACTTTTTTTGGACTTAATTAAGTGTGAAAACAATTTTTTTAATTAACTTGTCGAAATCTGCAAAAAAATATACAAAAAGCACATGGTTTTAACTTAATTCCTACTAAGAAATAACTATTTATGTGGTGGGAGATAAAAGAGAAGTAAGCGATGCATTAAAGTTCCCTTTTTTCTCAATAAAAGTAAAGTTCTCATATTAGGAAATAAATAAATGAATAACCCAAATTAATCCCTAAAAACCGTTACTTTAACCCTAAACCTATGGTTTGAAAGGGAGATATGTAAATACGAATAAGAGAGCGTGCTAATATTAACAAAAAAAAAAACAATAATGATTAAATGAAAATTGTGAAAATATTTTTAAAAATGCATGACTTGTTTGAAATAGAGTAAAATCTCTCGACAAATTCTTTAGTTGCATTAATGATAAACATTGATTTTTTTATGCCTATAACATATTAAATAACAGAACAAAGCGTGTTTTTAATAATTTTCGGAGCTTACTTTGGAATTTTTTCCATCGAGGGAATTTCATATAATTAACGATTCGGTGTCTTCAAATGTCTTCATCTTCAAAAATAACATATATCATTTTTGGAACTTAAAAACTTAAATAGTCAAAGAGAAACTTGTTAGAAATTGGTATGAATTGGAAACGCGGGGCTTAAACCCCTGACATAAATTGCAAACATTATATACACAACTTCATATCAAGTGTTACTTTCTTAAAGAGTTGTGCATGCAGCGGAATTTGACAAACTTACCCTTTTTCTCTTTCCGCTCATTTTTTAAGGTTAGTAAAATTATGACATTTACAGATTTAATCATTTTCTTTACTTTACTAAGCAAACAAAATGAGTTAGTTTTCTAATTAAGTTTATTTATTTTTGTTGAAGTTTGTTATATCTCTATGTACATGCTTTATAATTAACGGATCTGGACGGCAAAAGACATAATATTAGAAAAATAAAAATAAAGTACGTAGGTATCTACCAAAGATATTAGAAGATCTATAAGATCTATAATATCTTTGGTATCTACCTAAAGTCTAAATAATAACACAGTAAATGATGTTTTAACCTAACAATACAAAGTTTTTACAAGTTCTTTTAAATTAAATTTAAAATTTGGATAGCTACTAGTCCTACAACTAAATTAAATGTGCAATTATGAAGCTTTTAAGTCCCCCAGAAATTCAAATTTGTTATGATGCTTACGTTATATTTATTTAACTTGTAATAAGTAAGATATTTAGACTTATTTTATTTACAATTTACGAACAGAAATACATGTACATCGAGGTAGAAATACATTTTTTTAAAAGCAAACTATAAAAACAAAGTTTAAAAATATATATAATACAGCTATTTTAAAATGAATACCGACCGTAATTTGTTTTGTTAAAAATTCATGTTATGAAGAAGCCTGAATTTTTTCTTAAAATCTGAAATGTTATTTTTAAATACTTATTGTTTATTTTTGAATTATGGCCATGTGGCACCGACAGTGCCACATGTCAAACGTGACTCAGTGTATTTCTGTAACGTACGATTTTTTTTTCTCCACGACTTCCACCGCATACAAATTGATGTTAAAATGGAAAAGCGGTCACCACATCTGTGACATGATAAGATCTTTAAGAACACGGAATATTCACGTAAATAATAAATGATTTGATCAATGCCTGACTATTTTTCTAATTTTTTAGATTATTTTAAGGTTTCAGAGCTGAAAAAATATATTTTTCAAATTGTTCAAATGCAGTTGGAAATTAAAGCACACAATGAACAATAACATCGATTTCCATAACCATATTATAAATAATAACCTATTCATTTTAAATTGCTACAGAAATCTTGATTGCAGTTATGGAGGTATCACGATTTTCTGTATATATTTTTTAAAAACTGCATCACCGCTGGTGTAACAAATACACATTTTTAATCAATTTGCTTTAATTATATCTAATTTATGTATATATTTATTTTTATTTATTTATTAATTTTATTTTAGTAATTAGATTGAACGTTACAAATTACTAATTAATTGTTACATGTGAATATGCTATATTTTCTCCTGCTTGATATGGCTCCTACACAACATCTTGAACCTTCCAATTGGTGCAGACTTTAAGTTTTCCGGCAGTGCATTATAGTACTTCATCCCTTTATATAGTATACTATTCTGAGTATTCGCCTTGTCCTTTTTTGGTAGCCAATTTTCATTGCACGTCCTTGTTTTATTTTTGTGGATATATTTATATACATTATATATTTATATTTTTTTAATTATTCCGAATGTCAAATGAATACCGCACAAAAGTCTCAATTGCTCCCTACTGCCAGAATCCTGAGATACTATGGCTTCCTCAATTGAGGTATGTTGTGAGGCTGAATATAGTAGGGAAGAGAAAGTGAAAGATGGAAGAGCACCTGGCTAGACAGATCGTGTCTCCAAACACGGCTAAAGCCATTTCCAGCAACTTTTATAAATTTTCAATCATTGTCTTACACCGGTGTGGTTCTTTGAGTATCCGCTACTCTGGAACGTTCCACAGGTAAACTATACATTGTTTTAAATGAATGGATTGTGATAAACCAAATTTGTCAAATAAAATTTACTTCCGTACGGATTTATTCCAAAAACTGTTCATATAATTTTATGTATAATGTTTGTATATTTTCGACATGTCGTATTATGTTTGTAAAAGCTCTAAGGACGTTCAATGAATTAAGGCGATGCACTACGTAGTAATTTAAAATCATGTGTTTTTGGTTTAAAAATTTGGTCGCCTAGAAATCTTTCAGATGCTTTAATTAGTCACTGCGAGTAGACTACATTCTGGACTTTGAAATAATTGACTATTTTTTAGATAAGTCTTTTCATAAGCCCAGAAAAAAATAATGTATAAGGCCTATGAAAATTGCTTTAAAGTTCAAAATCTCCTACTTAAAAACCCATTTTCGGTTATGGTTTTATTGTATGATGTGGCGAATTAAGTTATTTATAAAATTATCGGAAAACATTTAAATATTTGTGCCTGAACATCCACAAAATAAAATAAAAGGCACTTTTTGGCCATGCTTTTTTCTTGCATAAATCGAAACAGGTGGATGGTGTGAAGCGGTAATTTAAGCCTTATCGCCATCTACGTAAGGTGTGATATTGATAGCGGCTCGATTCAAAATATTACACGACGCGACGTAGTGCATCGCCTTAATAAATAAATCTTTGCATTTCCGTCTACCTCTGAGAGGCTACCGAAATGAGACGGTCATTAAAATATTATAATTAATAAAAAATACTAATTTCGTTTGTGGGTCTGTCTGTGATAGTTAATCTGGCTCATCCCACTAAAAAGAAATAAATGAACTTGAATACGTTTTGAATTTAAGCGTCGTTTTCAAATTTGGAACTAAATTCGTCAAAAATTCGCAGAAGCGATAAAGTAGATACCTATAATATAAAAATTTAACAGAAAATTACATTAATTGTCATTTTTAAAACTGAAACTGTCAAGACTTCAGACAAGCGATTAAATACCTACCTAAAATAAAAATAAAAATATTTCTTTATTTGAAATGTGTATTTTTTTTGTTTTTTTTTTCTTAGGGTTTATCTTGATAATTACAGTGAGATTTTCTAAATTTTTTACGTTCTGCATTTTTATGCTAACGTGCAATTATTATCAATCCGACAATAATTATAGTTCCACTGATTTTTCTCAGGTCTGTGGAAGTTGAGCAAATTTTTATCAGTAATTAACACATAAAAATCGAAAACAAAGTATACCAATGTGTTACTTTAAGAGAAAATCTTTTTCGATTTCATGCAATTTATAGATCATCTATTTTATCTTATGCAGCGGATAAACATTACAAAAAATACGCGAACCGAACCACTAATTATGGTTAAGAAAGGAAGCAACCGCAAGCCGTGTTTTGCGTCTGTCACATATTTCGTGGTTCAGCTCACGCATTTTTTCTCCTGTTTATACGCAGCATTTAGAATCAGCGATACTGTACCGAGAAAACTTACTGATATAAAATACTGTTAATTTATTAAAAATCTTGGTAAATTATTAATTTTCCTGTTAAAAATGGGACCGCAGGCAACGAATGAATTGAAAGAGTTCCTAACAAAATATCAGTCAAAAGCGAATGTTTTATGAAGATGGCAGCACACGTGTTCATATAAATACTAATATTGATATTGACATACGGTAACATTGCATTATCTGGTAGTTGGCATGTTGTCACTTTTTAACAGGATAATTTTAAAAGGATTTAGTTACTATTGTGGAGTGTATTTAAGCCGTCATCAGACAGTAAGTCCGATTGTCTCTGCACGTCCTATCAAATATCACCATCGTATAAATACATTTGCGGCTTACACGAAAAATAGCTATGAAAAATTCACAAAAATGCCTGACTGACTTGAATAATGGACCAACGTATTTTAAAATTCTTATGACTTTTCGCGTAATGCCTCTGTTCTCAGAGAATAATGATATTTCCTCTGTTATGCATTAATTTCTTTGTACTTCACGGAATAATATTTCCTGGCCGGATTATAATGATTCGGACATGAAGTTTTCTGCGAAAAGTACACTGAAGTGTGTTTTTAGACTTATTTCAGCATGGCTCTGAAATGCGAGCGTTTATGCAGATTTTAATGGGAGAAAATTTATTGTTTTTTTGAATCGCTATTGGAACTACATCAAAAAAGTAAATTGTGTTAAACTGTGGTTAAATTGTGTAATCATCTACATGAAAATTTTTTTCAATATGAAATATAAAAAGAATGATTTCGGTGGTGTGTAACTCAGGTTTAACGAACTCTAGAACTAGGATTAGCTTTGATTTTCAAAATTGGAATTGATTGTGGGAACGATTTTGACAAGCGATAAAGTAAGTAACAAAAATAATTAATAAATTTAAGTTCTGCATTTGAAATGTGTAATTCTTTTGTTTAAATTTTTGTCAGGTCTCGTAATTTATCAAGTTTACGGTGTTCCTTCAAAAGGTAAATAATTCGTGATGGAAAGCCAATATCTATAATACCATAAAACGCAAGCTTTGTGATTAAAAAAAACCAACATCATACCAGTTAGAAGCCAAGTGGGCAATAGCATCACCCACCAATCGAGATAGTTACTCCATTAAGATTTTGGTAGCTAGGGTAACGGTCCGTTACGTCAAAAAGCGTTAGTTAAACTATTTTATGCATAAGGTAAGCAATATATTATATATAAAGAGTCTCGCCCAAGTTCTTCGTACACTATATACTATATTATTATTTTAGACTGACGCAGACCCGCTAAAAATCATGGGATATTATAAATGAAGGATTTGCGAAGCTTCAAATTTTTATGAAAAAATATTTCCCACGTTGCATTTTGAAGTCAGTAAACTTGAAAAAAATCATCCAACATTTAAAATAACAATACACATATAAAATAAATAACTTTTAATAAATAAAGTAGTATTTTTACCTACTTTATCGCTTGTCCGATATAATTTCTACTTATCAGTTCCAATTGTGAAAACCCTAATTGAACTGAATAATTTTAGGCACTACGCAGGAATACAATATTAAATCACGCACCCATGCACCGACAACCGAAATGAGTACATTATGGCACAAAACCCTGGACACTATACCAAGTGGCACGGAAGATAGAAGCTTTAAAAATCTGGACAGTACTCAAAGTATTGGCACGGAAGATAGAAGCTTTAAAAATCTGGACACTACTCAAAGTATTGGCACGGAAGATAGAAGCTTTAAAAATCTAGACACTACTCAAAGTATTGGCACGGAAGATAGAAACTTTAAAAATCTGGACACTACACCAAGTATTGGCACGGAAGATAGAAGCTTTAAATTTGTGTTAATACACTACGGGCTCATTCTAACATAAACTGGGATATTATTGCGGAGGTTTTTCATAAAATGTTAATTAATGGTGAAACTTAATTAATATTTTAGTCACATTATCGAGAAGAAAAATAATAATTTATCAAACTGATTCGTTGGGAGATTAAATATTATTTTTAAATAATAAAACTATCGATTCAAATCAATTATTTACCGTCGATATGACCGTAAAAAACGAAGCACAAATCAATATTCAGAAAAAGGTTCTTTCAAAACAGGTAAAGCACCAATCTATCTACCTGGAACCAGCCGAAGTGACACATTCCAAATCTTAAAAAATGGGTGTTAATATATGTCATACATACTTACGGCAGTTTTTTCTGTAGTCATATATTATTTTATTTTGGAAGGGGCTTTTGGGTTACACTCATGTTATATCGACTCTTACTTGTGACCCGTGCATTGCAGTTCTGAAATAAATAAAAATAATAATTATTAATCATTCCCAAAATGTACTTGGTATTAGAAGTACCGTGTAAATATTCCTGAGCTTATTTGGAGTAACAAATGCAATTGACATTTTGGTCTCAAGGGGTTTTTTTTTCACCTAAAAACTTGAAAATCACTAAGTATTGTTATTAAGGGCCGGTAGTAAGGATTGGTAGTTGGGGATTATTCGACTGAGTGATCAAGGTCTCGATTCTCGACGAAGTCATTCCACTCAAACAACAAGTGGTATGACCCACTCGTTGGAGTAGAATGAATTTTGACGTTTGCCGTATGTAAGTATGTACATTCGACGAATAAGAACGTCGACCAATGTATTTTCGACGGCGATTGAATCAATACCCAGAGACAATATGATTTTTTTCAGTCAAAATTTTTTACAAGCTTAGGAATCTCTGATAGAAGATTTTCGGGTACGTCCGGATGCACTCTGTATAATAGAAAAAGAAAAAAAAGTGAAAAAAAAAAAATTTATCGTTGATTTTTTCATAACTGTAATACCTACTTCTATTTTTACTAATAGATGTAGATGTAATTAAAAATACATATTTTTTTGGTTTAACTGAGGATTGAATCTTCCTCCCCAGGGACTAGCTAAAATTAATATACCGAACTATTACTTTAGCCAAATCCTAATTGGATGGTATTGAACTTTATTTCGTATGTCTACTGCTGTAAATTTTTATAATGTCATCCAATTTCAAAGAAATGAGTGTGTGTCCGCGCGTGTGTGTGTGAGTGACACCTGTTGATATAATGCATTGTCATCTATATCGAGTCTATCTGTCGAGTTTCAACTCGATCGGATTTAGTTAAGTGGTTAAATTTCCGTTTCAAAAAGTCACTTCATTCATTCATTAATTTATTCAATCATTCAATCAAGAAAAGTAATCGAAATTCAAATAGGGGATATTTAAAGTTGGAACTTCAACCATTATTACTGACAAATTTCCTTTGCAAAATATTTTCATTAGCACGCTTACTCAACCCACAAACTACTTTCAATTTTGAATGTTCTTCCCAATATTTTGCAAAATTTGGAAAGCTTGCCGATACCATACGATCCGTCACTCCACTCAATGTAAATAGAAAAAACCAAGATCAACGCAAAATTATTTTTACAGCCATCAATTCTTGGAACTCTCATGATTCTTAAAATGAACAAGAAAACAACACTGTTCGTATCGAGTCATTATTATCAACGAAACATCAGCCAGCACGCGCTTATAAATATTTCGATTATTAATGATAATAAAACTATAAGAAATGTAATAAACTTTCTGATATCTTATTTTAAACATTGAACTCAAGCGACAAAACAGAATATTAAACAAATTTAAAATAATTCATTACTGCAATTAATTTCTTCGGCGAATCTCTTTGATTTTCGAATGATTCACCGTCATTCAAGTACCAGTTAATTTCTTGGAAATGAATGATTCTTGTTTCTGCAAAATATTTTTTTAATCTTCTTCAGCAGGTTTTGCCGATATTACAGGCAACAAGTAAGGATACATATGTTTTGACTTAGTGATGGCAAAATTCAAAAGAAATGTATCCTTACTTGTTGCTTGTAAAATCTTTGCACTTGTAGGGTTCATCAAATAAAAAAATCAACATTATTTCAACTGGCAAATCTCTTGTACGTACTGTCGCCTTGCTTGTAAAGTGACCAACATTACACTAGTGATTCTGTGAACAGTTAGTCGACCTCAAGTCTAATATGATTCTTTTCTGTTACCTGTTAAATCAAAACTAACATTTTTTCCGAAATCATAAGATTTGTAAGTAGGTTAATTACCTACCTACGAAACCATTTGTTTTAAGTAACGTTTGTTATTATAAGGAAAAATCCAAGGAAACGTCAATGTCTCAATGAAAATTCTTTTTTCAATATTTTTTCAGACAGAAAGAGAAAAATTGTTAAAACGTGTACGAACACGCATTCCTACATCGTGAAAATGTATTCGTAATTAAAATACTAAATGCTTAACAGGAAATCGGTAATCCTGTTTTTAACCGGATTACCGATAATTTGAAGAGATTCTTAATAAATTAGCAGTTATCATTTATAAAAAACAAATTGAAAAAAATGCGAATAAGGAATCCCAAAAATTACGACGATTTCATATTTGAAAAAAGAATCTTAGCTGAGTGGAATGAAAAACAAATTTACAGACATATAAAATGCAAAACGGTTGAGTCAAAATAGGACTTTGCAACGTTCAGTCTGAATCTTTTCCAATCTGAATGAATCTTGAACGACTCGTCAAGTAACATCATTGGATGTTAACACGGCTGTAAAATCTATACTGCACATTTTTACTTGACGGATAGCGTTACTCACCGGTGATGAAACAGATAATATTCGCTACTCGACGATTAGCACTTATCGACGGTTTACTCAGATGTGGTGAAATACCCCACTAACCTACTATAACAAATGTTCCCAAAGTCAACTTCCAATCTATAAGCGTTTGAAAATGATTTAAACATACCATTCAATCTTAAATATAAATTTATTTTTTAATTAAAACATCATATCTCAGTATAAGAAGCACCAAAAACTTTTGTCTGTATGTTCTGGAGTTGTGAAATATGTAATTTTTTTTAATAATGCTAATAATGTAATTTTATTGCAATGCGTTAAAAAATATTCTCTAGACGATGTTTTGTTCCTTCATCCGCCTAACATGTCCCCTTCAAAATCAACTGTCCATTTGCTCACTACAGTTAGATCAAATAATTTTAAAGAGGACACGTTTGAATATATTTTTGCACACCAAATAAGTTTTTTCTATCTAGTATGGAACACTTTCCTACAGTCTCCCCTTACGTATTCCCAAAGAACTACGTACCGTCTTTTTATCATAAAATTATCAAATGTTATTTTTTGATTGATTCCTCAGCTCAACAATAACATTTTATCCTTTTTTATATCCAGTACACACATACACAAAAAATATTCTCTTTCAAATGATTTACCTTTACGGTCATACTGCGTCAGCAAATTCTTCAAAAGGATTCCACAAAAAGAAAAATATTCTTACAGGATTGTGCAATAAATTTTTAGCCTGAATCGAGTTGTCTTTTGTTTAATTAGAAAAAATAGGTACACCTTATAAGAAAAAGCATCTGTTTTTGTTTTGGTTTCGGGGTATTGTGATACCTACTCGTTCCCTGTGCCAAAACCAATAAACTATGATACAGCATGCGTACATTACACGTTTTATGTTCGTACTTAAATCTAAAGCAATGTGTTTAATAATTCATTGCAACTACAAGGACGATCAATCTAATACAGTTCGATTTGAATAAAATGCAAACACTTGCGATTCGATCCACGTTTATTCTCCGCTGATTCTCGCCGATTTGTTTATATTATAATTTATCCAATCTTCCCACAATATTCAAAGGCAGAGACCGCCGATAAATAACCCGACTACTGCCTTGTGCCTTCCCCAGATAAATAACGGGGGATATTCCATACACGACTGGGGAATGTCAATAGACCGTAGACATGACAAAAAATGGTAATAATCAACAAAAAATACAGAGTGGCGGACACAGAACCTTTCGTCTAAAGTTCAAGCGCTTGAGTTTTTTTTATATTATCACGTCAGTTAGGAATATTGAGGTATACTCAGATTGGGTTATTTTATTAGTCGGATTAGATTTTGTTCTTACCAGAGAGCAACTTGACAGACTTATGTAAGTATCTCTCAAATCGAGCTTTATAGCAACTTAGCAACTGAAATACCGGTCCTAAGTTGTTTCTACCCAACAACAACCTTAGCAGCTATTATATTATACGTCAAATAGATACTCTCAGTATCGTCCTGGTGTAAAACCACCATTTAGAATTGATTGTTGCTTGAAATGGCTTTGGCCGAATATGGTAACCAGATCGAGATACTTTACCTGGTACCTTATTCTTCTCTATCTCCTTCCCCTCCCTACTACCTTCAGCCTCTCCACATACCACACTCAGGAATGCCATACTATTACTGGCTCCAGACGGTTGGGAACTATTGGGACTCTTGTGCGGTTTCACATATAAAACATAAACCATTGAGACAGGGTTGTTTCTCGACTTGCGAAAGTAAAGTTAAATTGCCGGCTTATATTTTGTTTCCCTCCTACAACTTGGAACTCTTTAGAACCCGGTTGTACTTAATTCTTTAAAAACCCCATTTAGAGAACATCCTCAAAGATTATATTTTAGGTCCAGAAAGTTACATTAAAATAAACACCCATTTTTTTACAAAAACATGCTTAGGAAATATTTATATTCAGTTTTTCTTCAACCTGTATCGTGTTCGGTAATATTGATGCATTGTATGATATAAAACCCTAGAAATATGAATATTCGTATAATATATTTTATATTCTCACATTGTCTACCTTCTCCTGTTTGTTAAAACGGAGAAAACACTAACACGTCCCAATAAATACGACGAACAAAAAAGGGCAGAATCAAAACTAAAGGTTCACTATTGAAATGAAGTCATTCATTATTTTTATGTGGGTTCATTCGATCACCAAGGCGAGATACGGATGAAATATCTAATAGCCACCTTACTGGAAACTGGCCCTTTCAATATTAAACATAAATATCTCATAATGGACGTATTTCTGATGAATCTTGATTAGTTTTGCCAGAAAAAGAAAGATTATTAAAAATAGAACCTGTGAATTTATCTATGTTCCCGGCTACTTATGAGTCTCTGGAGTACCTACTCTTGATGTAAATTAAGATGATAGTTGAAAAATGAGCGTTAGATTAAACGCGAAGTTCGTTATAATCTTGCATGGCAATAGATGGCGTTAATTTAATAATATTATTAAAATACTCTTTTTACAAGTTACAATATAAAAAGACAAATTATTTGTTTCTCACCGTAAATACCCAATGTGAATATAATTAAAAAGTTTTGTCCGTATAAAGACTCAATTCTTTCAAGAAAGGCATACAAATAAAATATTGTATTTATTCATATTCATGTTAATTATGTATGGGCACAAACAAATAGTTGTCTTAGTATTATTTATTTATTTATTAATTTTCGGGATATCGACATTTTACATTTAATCAGTTTGTACATAAGTATTATATAGCCAAAATAAAACCAATTATGGATTTCCTTCTTGTGACTTTACCTCTACTGAGACAGCATTATATGGAATAAGTAAATTAAATTTGCAAGAAAGGAAAATGAATTAATAAATTTATACAAAACAAAAGATTATATAAAACGAAAAATTTATAAAACAATACATTTATAGCCATGGAGAGATAGATATAAATGAAATCATAATAGAGTTATAAACAATAGAGACATAAATATTATTCACAAACCATCAGAGAAATATTTTTTTATGTACCTCTTGTATTTGGTAAGATCGCAACTGAAAATATCAACCTTGGATAATACGCTATTGTAATTATTGCATAGTCTGTCCAGGCAAGAATTCTGCTTATAGTTCGTTTTGCTCGGATCAACCTTGAACAGCATAATTTAGAAAAAGCTTATTTAATCAAATAATTAAATTAACGCCCTTAAAAATTTATCCACTGAAAATGTCGAATGACGTCAGAAGGCAATGTGGGAAACTTTTTAACGGGGAAAAAAACGTTAAAGCTACTTAAATGTACTAGAGTTTTGCCATTGGGAGATTTTGGTGTATTAGATATCATATGATCTGACTTTCTTATAAAGTAAAAAATTGTTATAGATATAAATATCTACTATAACTGCGAAAGTCAAATAAAATTCGACACAAAGGAAGGAACTTCTTAATTTATTAAGTACTTATCTTTAATTACACTGGTCGCTTAAGACGATGCACTACATCATGTATTTTAATCGAACCGCTAACAATAACACTCCTGATGTAGATGGCGATAAGGTTTAAATTCCCGCCACCATCCGCCTGTTTTGATTTATGCAAGAAAAAAACATCGCTACAAGGGGCTATTATTTTATTTTGCGGACTTCCAGGAACAATTATTGAATTTTTTTACAATGATTTTATAAAGAACTTAATTTTCTACATTATTCAATGAATCACAACCGAAAATGAGTTCGTAAGTACGAGATTTTGAACCTAAAACAGTTTTTATAGTCCTGATACTTTATTTTTTTCTGAACTCAAGACACTCGATTATTTCAAAGGTTATTTCGCAGTATTTAATTAAAACATCTTAAACATTTCAAAGTTATCAAATTTTCAAACCATAAACACATGATTTTGTATTATTACTACGTAGTGCATCACCTTAAAACAAAGATTGAACGGGAATGCAGAACTATTCATAAATGTATTTGGGATGAAAAAAATAATCTGGGCAAAATGATATATTTCATAAAACAATATTATAAGCAATATTCGCCCGAGTAATTAATATATTGATATTAATATTAGCCTGAAACACTCAAACAAATCATTGTTTATAATAATCAGTTATCCCTTGGGCTTTGCATAAAAACCTTGTCTTGTAATTAGTAGTTTATCATTTAAAAAAATAATTTTAAGATCAATTTTATGTTACTGCACAATTTGATGAATTCGTTGAAAATGTTGTCGTGGCAGGGAGAAAAGACAATAAATAAGGGCCAATACATTATTAGAATTTTTTCATTGGAAATGTGCGTATTTGATACTCAAATGGGGCCTTAAGGTTTACACATTTTGTGAATGAGAACATATTCAAACGACAGTATCATTGAATCTTTCATCCGATTTATGGGGGCAGATCTGTGCTAAACCAAGTGATAACCTCAGCATCTCCCTTTAACCTCCTACAACTCTTTTGAACCATACAAATGACATACAGAAACAAAATCATTGTATGTTCGTATGTTGACTTGTTGTTTGGTCTAAAAATTAGCTATTTTGTTTTGAACTTTAGGTAAATCAATTTTTGATTAACACTGATGAAGGATGGATTGTTTCAAAGAATTTGAATAATTACTCAAATTCAAAAGATAATTTTCTTATTCTTTGAAGGTTCAATTCAAGTTCTGTTAATATTTCCGTTTTGTGAAACAACTGGCCAATAATTATATGAATTAAACCTTCACAGAACGTTAAAATCAACATCGAAATTCGATGAGTTGTTCAAAATTTTTAAAGTTAATATTCAAGTTCTGTGAAATTTCTATTCTAATAGATAACTGGCCAGTGATGTAATAATAACACAACTATCACAGAACTTGAATTTAAACTGTGATGAATAAGTAGAATATTGCTTGGTGTTTGGGCAATGAACTTCTGTAAGTATAAATAAGAATTAAATATATATATATATATGTTTATAATTCTTTTCAGATGTTTTTTACATCGGGATTTAGGAAAATGATTTGATTCAATAAATTTATGCTTATATCAAACAGACGAAAAAATATGTAAGTTCACTTAAGCATTAAACATTGTTAAGACATTAATAACGTTTGGGTATTGATGCAAATGTGAGATAAAACTCGTATTTATTACAAAAAACCATCGTCAATTTTTACGAGGACAATAAAATCGGCCCTTCTGAGCAGGAAACCCTTTCAGGCCGAAAATTAACATGTTTTATACGAAATATTACTGATTTCAAGGAATTCAATGGGTTAATGTTCGAAATTTAAATTGTTTGATTATTTTGAGCGATACAAATCGAGAATGTTGATTTGGACGACATTTTCAGAATTCTGAAGAAACAAATTGAAGTTTATTCATTTTAGTGTGGATTCCTTCGTTATGTATATTTGATAATAGTATTTAGATAAGGTTTTAGTTTGTTGGTGTAATTTTGAAGACTTCTTCGGAAGCCAAATTTAAATGCTAAGAACGAAAAAAAGGTGTGCCAGTTATGTTACTTCTATTTGGCACTCTACTGTTATTTTTGACCATTTTTTCAGTAGAACCAGTATAATATAAATAATTTTAATATAATACTATGAAATCCAAATTTTGGATATAGTGCAGAGCAGGCAATGATTTTACTAGATTTATTATTTTGGAGCTGTTCATATTTGGTTATTAAACATAGCTAAAGTCACTTTAGATTGACATTTGAGTTCCAAATGTATAGGAGCTTTGGCATACATATTTGGGGAATGTTGTTAAGCTGAAAGAAGAGAAGTAGTGGAAGGAAAAGAGGAGGTACCTAGTTATTGGGATCTCGCCACAAAACTTTGAACCACTAGGGCTGTCACTCTTCTGTCATTTTCTACTATGGTCAGACATATTATATAAATTGATTTAGAAAGAGAGAACGCCAATATTTCTTTTTGCATTTGAAAGTTTACCATAGACGATCCCGTAATTAGCGAAAGATTGTATTTTTCGCTAAATTTTCGAGATTTTCACAGCCAAAAGTATTATAGTGATTGACAATACATAAAACCCAAGAAAGAGGTAGCTCAACACGACATAATAAATCACTATAATGTACATTTATTTGATTTTTAGCGTAAAAGATATTCAAAGTTTTCAAAACAATTTTTGGTGATTATTTTCTAAAAATTTCAGAGCAAGTTTTGCAACATCTTATAGTTCAAAAATATTTATCAACAAATATGTTATTTGGTGTTTTCACCCACTCGACACAAGTAAGCAAAATGGTACAAATGAACTAAGGTAAGTACTTATATTCATATAGGTAAGTACAAGTACATCCACAATGCAATAAACACTTATTCGATTTTCAATTTACTACCAGGCGCCATATGTCCGTCTCCCTCTCACACTCGACATTTTGCTCGCTCAGGTATTTTGCTGTCTTCTTTCAATTAGTTTCTTACTCAGTGATGAGTGGTTCGGATTCTGGGATGGAAAGGACTCAAACCCCATTTCTTGAAATTACATTTTTACAATTTTCATAGTAATAATGTCAGCTCAATTTTATAGGAATTTTGTTTTTATTTTCGTTCAACACGTAAAAAAAAGAGTATTGTTATTTTAATAAGAATATCTTAATATTATTTGAAATCCGGTTAAAAACAGATTGCAGGCCCTAACTAATGAATTAATACGATTAGTAAATGACAAATATATTATCGGGATGTTGGAACATGTGTCCATGAAAATCATTATATTTTCAAGGCATGAACACATGTTCCGATATATTATAAATTTACTAAAAGTTTATCAGGAAACGGCCTGCAATCTCGTTTTTAACAGGATTACCAATAATTTTACAAGATTTTCTTGCCTCATTTTTCTCCATGTAGAAATCGCTACGCGGGTATAAATTTTTACAGCTCTTTGGTTAAAAACAGTTGAGCAAATTTAGATGAAAATTTTATCTTTGATCCATGATACCTTTAGCATTATTTTACAGAAGTCTTTCACGTATTGAATATTATTGAATTATGTATTTTTTTAGACACAAACATCAAAACAACGCTTTTCTTAACTCTATTTAACTTACAAACCTCACTTTGTATGCGAATATAATAATAATCATTACTGATATCAAATATTAAAGTGTTACAAGAATAAAAAAAAATTAAAAACATTATCAAATTATGACTAACTAAACATGAAGACGCGGAAATCATTAAAATTGTTAAGTAACATCAACAAAACTAACAGTCAACAAACATGAAAGTTATTTTAATTTTTCAAATTTTGCAAATTCACTTTGTGGCACCATTTTATTAATAAAATAATTAAAACACTTTATTTTTACCACGATAATCTTTATTTTTTATATAAAGTCAACATGTTTCGAGAACGATGTTCTCTTCATCAGGACAATTAATGTACTAAAAACTAAATTGTCAAGTATATAGAGACAGGTGTGGGTACACAAAATGAAGTAGTTTGGGTTTCCACCTGGAAAGGGGAGGTCCACCTCTCACCCCACACTACTTCCTTTTCTACCCACACCTGTCTCTATATACTTGACAATTTAGTTTTTAGTACATTAATTGTCCTGATGAAGAGAACATCGTTCTCGAAACATGTTGACTTTATAGAAAAAATAAAGATTATCTCGGTAAAAACAAAGTGTTTTGATTATTTTATTTTTATTTTATTTTGGGACTCTTAAGAAATATTCACATTAAAAATAATTTGATTGTGCTTCTCATTTTTTTCGGTGAGGTTATTAAAAGTTTCGTCGATTTCATAAAAAAAACACATGAAGTAATTAGGGTAGTGACAAAAGCAATATCACAGAAAATACGAGTCTCTTGTATATACATGTAATATGGTAGACTGGGATTGCACTGCTCTTCTAGTCCTGCTGGAGTAAATCTTAAATAAAAAAATCTCAAACGATTATTCGAATATGTTTTTGAACGTGAGAATTCTAGAAAACGAAGGCTCAAAAAAACATTGCACCTGAAAAATAGCTTAAATTTGTGGTTGTCATATTTTTGAATTTCAACACTTCGACCCACACCCATCAGCCATCATCCCCTTCCCTCTTCCAGCATCCCGGTTAATTTTTCTTAATGATCTCACCGCATCACCAGTCATCTCTCTCCATCCTCCGAGGTCCCAGCGCGGGAGCCGGGACCTCGGACCACTACTCATTACCCGGTAATTGTGTTGTAAGACACGGCATACCGGCTATTACATGCATAAGTTATCATTGCAGAACTGCAATGGTTGTGGTTAGGATTGCAATGAAGATTAGGCGGTGTGTTTTACTCGTTTAATCAAATCGGAATATAAATAATTTTTTGAATTGATTTTTGTTGATTCCTTCGCAAAATCAATTAATATTCAAGTCATTAGAAGTACTCGCCTGATGTCATTTGCTTTATATTATTTGACCGCCTCTGTGCTGGGCCGGCCCTGTGTAAACGCATATGGAGCAGTCTGCTCAAGGCGCCAACTTAGCAAGGCGCTTTTAATACCTAATACAGCGTCCTTGAGGTATTTACTAGCGCCAGACGACTTTTGGTTCGGGGTCGGTCCTGCCTCCGAGGTCGAGGGGTAAGGCTCTTGACTACGAATCCCGTGATCGCGGGTTCAAATCACGTCGTGCGCAAGTAAATTACATTTTATTGAATTATATCATATTCTCTATATCGCTCTTGTGAAAGACCAGCATTCATAATTTATGGGTTGCTTGAAATGATATTCATTAACCGTGTTTGGTGATTAGATCTGGATAGTCAGGCATTTCCCCACCTTCGTCTTTCTCATCTTCATCCCCCCCCACCATTTTCGGCCTCACAACATTCCAATTGGGGATGCCATAGTATCACTGGTTCCAGACGGTTGGGAGCAGTTGGGACTCTTGTGTGGGGGGAATACACATAAAAAATCTTTGGGTTACCTCATCTCCGGACAGTGAGCCTCTTCTAATTAGGTACTATTAACATAAAAGATACCTACACGTATTTTTTAATGTCCACCAAACTTATGTTAACTGTGAAATCAGAATATCTGTTTCCTTTCCCACTGAACAAATTTAGTGTATTAGTTATGGCGTCTTGAATTTGAACTTTTTTTTCTACATCAACGCCACTCTCAACTTGTTTCATTATGACTTTTAAAATGTGCATTTAACCTTAAAAAATCTATAAATTGATTTTTTCATATGTTTCAGGAAGGTATTAAACATACTTATTTCGGTCGGTGCATGCGTGAAGTGAAGTGAAATACTCCTGTGTAAAATTATTGATGTTTAATGAACTTTTAAGTGTCAAAAATGAGCTGATTGCAATTTATGTGACAGTATATTTGTAACAAAATTATTTCATTTTAATTTATTAATTAATAATTTCTTATTTGAAATGAGTATATTATTTCAATTATTGACAGATGATTTTTCAAGTTTATTAAAGGAGTTCATTTGAAAAGAGAATTTCTGACGTCTGTCTTATTTGTCAACAAAAAAATATTCTTCTAATATATAAAGGAGAGTGTACCTATGTGGCGGGCGGATTTTATTTGTATACAAATTTACATTTTTTTCGAGCTTCAAAACAAGACAAAAGTCAATGTTTATATAAAAATATAAAAATCTGTGTGGAATTCATTATGTTTTATAAACACTTTTAGATGCACACATCCTACAAAACCCCGTGATTTTTCATGGGTCTGCTCTAGTTCAATAATAAAACCGATTTTAAAAAAACTATTGGTACTCGGGCGAACCGGTAAGTAGCTACTGGCAAATAATACAATTAATTTAATATTAGAAGTAGTGGCTACTCGGCACTCACAATAATTCTTGTTGAGTAGTGAGTAGGTACCTACTTGTAGTTGTAGTCTGCATAGCGAATGCACTTGCTTGCCTGAATAGCGCATCACAGAAAGAACAAGACAAATGACGGTTGCCACTGAATTACGCAAGAAAGTTGAAGCACTGATTTGATTCAGTGGCGGTACGTAGAAAAAAAAACATAATTTTAACTAAGGTACCTACACGTTTCGTTTTATAATGAAGCAAACTTACATTTGGTCCTTAGACACACTTTACTTTACAAATACTGCAGGTAATTTTGCTGATTTTCGATAAAATTTAATTCCATAAAATATTTTTAACAGTAATTATAATGTCTAATCTGTATTGTTACAACATAATATATAGCGTGCCCGGGGGTAAATTGCGCTAACTTCGGGAGGTCATTATACATGATGGTAGAAGTAAAAAAAAAATGAATTACTTGCACTATCATGTAGAATCACCTCAGTAAACTTTACCCCCGAACACCCTGTAAATGAAATTAATCAATCCCTACGTTATTTTGAAACTGAAATACTTTTAATTGACCCCTACCTGATGTCAATATACCTACTAAATAAAAACAAATATATATTTTTTTAAATGCCTCATTTGTTTATGTACTATCTTAAAATGCATAGGTTTATAGAGACTAAATAGGTTTGTCAATTAGTAGGTACTTAAAGTAAAAATAAGCCTTAACCACTCAAATATTGTATAGTATCTAACTTTGTAACTACATCAGAATATGGCTAAGTGCTAAGTAACATGAAGATGAGCAATCACTAAAAAAATGATGTTATGCCAACAAAATAACCTGCAGTCAACAAACATGAAAATAAAGAAATCGGCCAGCATGAAAATAAGGTCTGCTAACATAAGGATGAGGAAACCAACAGACACAGTCAACAAATATGAAGATGAGGAAATAAACAAACATGAAGATGAGGTCTATAACCATGAAGATGAGTAAGACGTGAACTAACACCAACACATAGACATATGAATATTAGTTGACCTGCCCTAAGTGATTAAAAGCGTATTATCCCCACTTCCCATACCGGTTCCATTGGAGCCGGCTGGGCTCGCGTATGGCCTCAAGTGAAATTTGAAAACGTGACGTCATTGCGAACTATGGTCGAGGCATCATCGGTTCATTTTACGAAATAACACGGCAAAATGTTGACTTGTGATATGAAAACTTGTAAAAATAGATGTGAAAAAGAGAATAAACCCAATTGTCGTATTACATTCTATAAGTAAGCATTATTTTACTTTATTTTAAGCTTATTCACACCGTATTATATGGATCAGTTTTAGAAACATATACTATCACATCACAATGTAGCGATTCTCAAGTGTGCTCATCGTTGTTTACTGGGGTAAGTAAATTATGAAACATTTGTAAAAGTGTCTTAACTAAATACTCTGAAACTAACTACGACTCTGCAAACAGAAGAAATTTACTTTGCCAAATTTGGACTTCGCAAATTAGTTCATAACGTGGCGAGTAATTTGCGCTCCCATGTAAAAATGTCTATTCATTCAAAAGCAGATTTTACTTTTAAGAAGTAAATGGTGATATTATAATGCGAGATGCCTATTTACTGTCAGATTGATTTATTGACGAATCACAGTCAGCTTCACTCCCTTCGTTCTTCAACAGTTGATTTTACCCCTTGCCATTATCTTCTCGTCTATTAATTCCTATGTCTGTGCACCAACACAAAAACCTACATTCCGACTCGGAACAGGTATCCTTAGTGAGGAGGACTGTGAATATACTTACTATTATTTTATTAGTAATAACTACGTATTTTATTACTAATTAATAAATAAAAAAAATTAACAACTGTGAATAACAGCGATTCGGTGGGGTACGTTCGGTATGACGAAGCTATCCAGTTATTTAGGCAACTTTCATACAGAATGGCAAGTTTGGCAAGGAAATTCGAAATCAATGGTACACCCAATAGCCAATCAATACGTAATAATTTATTTAAATTATTATTAATTCGCTAGGTGTACCCAACTTCGCGTTAGTTAATTTTACGACTATTTTGAGTTAGTCCAACAGATAAAAATGTTTTTTTGAAGGCATGTTTTTATCTGTCACGGGTGACGTATTTATAATAAAGGTATATACAAAATAAACGCGTACTGGAATGCAACGTAGTGCAAAAATTTGAAAAAAATCGGTGAAGAAGTTTTGGAGATTTAAGATTTTGAACAAACGAAAATTTACATTTTTATTTATATAGAAGATAAAATAACAACATTTTCAAAATCAATAATTTTCATGTTCAACATTTCAAAGTCACATTTAGAGGCACGTCAATGAACAATTGCATTGCATCTTCGCTTATTGCGAAGACAGGTGAACGACACGTTGCATCAATCAACAAACAATTTGCTCACCCCTCCGTTTAATACATTTCCCCTTTCCAATCCCCTCCCCTATTTTCTCATGATTTGAGACTTGTACACGATTTGCCGCAAAACTTAAAAACGAACAATATGAATTTTTATCAATATAAAATTGAAGAGAAGATTTGTAAAATACATTACTTTACTAGAAAAATAATAAAAAAAGTTTATTTTTTGTAATCCCGTTATGATTTCGTTTTTATAAATAATTACTTTCTCACTGCCATAAGTCAAATATGATATTGGGTAATTCTGCTTTGTGAGCATAATTTATTTTTAATGCCAAAACTAGGTAGATACCTATCTTGGTTTATTTTTGGGGTATTAAGCTATATTTCGCTTCCTCCGTCTTTAGCCAACGTTTCTTACAGCGTTACAGTGTCCATAATCAGGGCAGATGAAAATGATAGACAATAAAAATGTTTGATGAATTGCCTGAATAATGATAATATGATAATTATATTTTAATTTTCAATCTTTATTTTTAGTTTAAATTTATCTTTATTTTAATGTTGTTTTTCTTTTTTTTAAATGTATAAATTCTTATATTATAAAATATAAAATGGGGGCCTCGGCACGGGTAAACAACCCAGTGAGGCCAACATTACTGAATTAAAATATGAAATATTGTAAAATAATGTATCAATAATAAAAAATAAAAAAAATGATAAATAAATAATAATAATTCAAATTTCCTACATTTAAACACTTATTTATGAAAAATTCAATTATTCAAATTATATAAGAAAAAGATAAATACTCATGCATAGCTGAAAATCGAACCAGACTTTAATATATGAGGCGTGTTGAAACAAAGACAGCAATCTCCACTTCTTTTTATTTTGAGTAAAATGCAATAAATGTTTTTTTTTGTATTTTTCCAATACCTTATGTATCACACCAGCTGTTCACACTTTGTATGGGGTGGCGGTTTTAAATATCATATTTCTGGGTCTCTGATTGGCTCAAACAAAAACTGCTATTTTTGTACCGTAACCTGAAGAAAATCGCCATGTTTGTTGTGGAACTAAATATTAAAATTCAAAAATGTATGGAATATTGTCGTTTATGCTCCGAAACCTTTGCAGCAGTCGATAGTATTTTTGATTCTCTATCCATCGCCATATCTAACTCATTTTACACCAATGGTGGAGATTGCTGTCTTTGTTTCAACACGCCTCATATATTTGCATGCCCTAAAATACATACTTCTTTTGCCCAGCACCATTATACCCACCAAGGAAAACATTTATTTAACAAATTACCAGAAGAAATTAGAAGAATTAATGATAAAAAACAAATATTGAACTATATAAAAAAAAATATTTTAGGGAAATCGTTAGCAAAAAAACTGATTCCACTAGTTGCATTTGAAAATCTCACAAATTATCCTACTATTCTCTATTTATCCTCCATAATATATATTTTTTCTTCCTTTCAAATAAAATAATTTGTATAGATTTTAATTTTGTAATGTTTTTTACTTTGTAACCTAGTTATATTATGTTTCGCAAATGTACACTCCTCTACCATCCACAAGCAAATGCTTTTAATGAAGTGTATTATAAATTAAAACAGTATGACTTCTAAACATTGTATATTTATTGTAAAAAACACAAATAATTAACAATAAACAAATCAATTTATTTTAAAAAAAAAGAGCGTAAAGTTGTCCGAAACGTTGGCTAAAGAACGAGGAAACGCAACACGGAATAATATCCCAAAAATAAACCCAGTCAGGTATATATTTGACTTAAAGCAAAAAGTAAGTAATTGTTTTTTCATGCCATGCAAATCAGAAATCAATTGTCTGGGTAAGTATCAAAATAAAAACTAAAATCAAGGTTTAATGTTTTCTACATATGTGGTTCAGATTGAAATGATTGTTTTCAACACTAACGTTTATTTTTTTTTTGTTTAACTTTATTACTTCACATTAATACACCTGCCCGGAGCTAGTGGGACTATGGTGCCTCCAATATAGCAGGATGTTAAGAGACAAAAATAGAAGATATTGAAAGGGAATACGAAGGAAATGGTTTGGAAGTTAATTACTAATCGAAACTACTAGACAAACAGGTAGAACGGGGCATTAGTGAAAGTACCTAACTGCTCTCAATGCCTCAAATAATGTCAAAAATATGGTGTTATACCTAAAATTCATATTTTTTTTAACATTAAATGAAATAATGTCGTTTATTGGGATAGTGTGTGGGGGGTCTTATTGAAGAGAGAAATGAACACGGGTCTTATGAGACCCTTGGAGTAGGAGGGAGGAAACACACTTTGGCGTTGACAAAGGGATCAATGACGCTGTTCCTCATAGCATCCTTCAAATAAATACCAGTAGAGCAAGGACAGCATTCTCACCCAACACCTATGCTCTAAATATTGCAATTAATTTGTTCATACAGTTGAATCAATTTACTGCCCATTTCTGCAAAGAAATTATGAATTTTTAAAAATATTTTGGGGCTCCAGATCAGAGGTGGCTGCCAAATTCATCCCCGATCCCAATGTTAAATATCTTACCGCTCTTCCTCAAAGGTTAAGCTTTTTGAAAGAACATAGAAACGCACTAATTACCTTCCGATTTGTACTAATAAGTAGCGAGTTGTTGTAATCCCTATGAATCCCAGAGGAAGTGTAAAATATCAGAGGATAGAAAACAAACAAATAATAATAAACACTTGCCAACCTGCTACTGAATCATATCTACCATTCGTTTTCGGCTTCTGTTTGATAAAAAAATAATTGCATTGATGCCATTAATTCATCAAACCAAATAAGTAACAACCTACTTACTCGATGATGTATTTCTGTACATACTATATCGTATTTAGATGCAATCGACCACAAAAATCAATGAAATTAAATGGCACCAAACAAAAAATATCATAGTATTTTATAGTTAAAACTTCGATACTTCTAATCTTTTTACTAAGTGCCGAGAATATTTGCAAAAATGCCGATTTACGGCGAGTGGAATTTGTCTCTGAATTTCAGAAATGTATCCATTCGATTCAGGAGGAAACATTTTCTTTGTGATCATCACGCCACATTCCTGATAGTAGCTAGTATTGATTTTATTGTTAAAAAAAAACTTGATAATACGCCTTATAAAATAAATAACATTTCTGATTTGAAAGGTACGGTAAATTTTTTTTGCCAGGTTTTCATTATAGTTGCCTATCTACATAACATTATTTGTTTGAAAAAAAAAAACTTTGGAGAGTTTAATAAAAGTTTACTTAGTGTGTTAAATGTTTTTCAGAAAGCTAACAATTTATGAAATCATAATTGATTGATCCGTAAGCTGGTGACAATTTTGGTTTCATGGGCAATAGAATTTTTCTAGATAGAATAGATATTAGAATAGAATAGATACTATATAGGCAAACAAATTATTTGTCTTTTCAAATGAAGGGTAGTAAATTCATGAATGAGAAAAGAAATAACGATGGTTCCAAAGTACGTCCTTGAGGAACTCCACTTACTAGTTTATTTAGTCAAATGCTATATTTACGCAAAACGTAATACCACCATTAGTATAATACTTTAATAACGTCACATTACATAGCGTAATATGGAGGTATATAAAAGTTCGGTTCCATGGCAACTCAGGATAATGGCAATTCAATACAATTGAAAAAATACATTACACTTAATATAACGTAACCTAGTTTTTTCGTCACTTTTCATCACTGTTTATCACTTTCCAAGAGCGTGTCGAAGTGCGTTGAATTGCCACTGTCCTGAGTCTTCCGGTTATCATACTTTCAGTGTATAAGTAGAAACCCATATTTATACAAAAAGGGTTAAACTTCGGTAGAGGATATATCTCTTTGTTACTGGATAAAATAGGACAGTGAAGTTAGGTTATGTTTTTTCTATCCACTTAGCTTCAATGTTCTAATTGTCACTGCTCTGTTTTATAGTGAAACCATCTGTTATACAAACAACGAAATTAGGCTGCCAAAAAAGGATAAGGCTAATAAACAAAATAGTTTACTATTGACAACAGGAATAAAGTATTATAAAATTCCGCACTGCCATGAAGTCTGCACCAATTGATAGATTCAAGCTGGATTATGGGACCCATATTAATAAAAATGAAATGAAATAAATAATTTAAGAAATGTTAAAATATATGTCCTTAATTAATAATACATTAGAAATTTGTAATTTCAATGAAAAAATGGCTAAAATAAATTTAATAAATAAAAGATTATTTTAGTCCACTGCGCCACCGGTAGTCTCGCTCGCAGTCCCGTCGGTTCAATCTGCAGATTACAGGGCTGGGAGGCGTCTCGGGTTCGACTTCCGACTAATGCCTTCTTATTCTTTGCGTCATCATTTCGCGGTCGGGTCGGTGCAAAAAATCGCAAGAAGCCAATGCTGGTAATAGCGCCGATTGGCGCAACCAACCAACGGTCGCACGGTGCGCGATGCACGGTGCGCACTACGCGGTGCAGACGGTAGCTGATTGGTTTATAATCAATAATTAAAATGATTGGGAATAATTACGATTCTTTTTATTTATTTCAGAATTGTTTTATTACAGAGTTGTTATTATTTCATCACTCTTTGGCTTTCGTTGTACCTACTTCTTGTTTAGTTAATTTGGTGAAGATTTCATTTCTGCGTAAACCAGTAAAAAAATGAGGTAAGCTAGGTTCTTTTTATGTATTAAGAAGAAGATCTTTTCAAATATTTTGCATTTATCCTGATTTTTTTCACAAAACGAGTAATATAAAATTAGTTTTCAATTTAGGAATTGTTCGATGTTATTTTTATTGTATAAAATGGGATCTATATGGAGAAAAATGCTGAGTTTTGCTGATTTATTAAAATCCTGTTAAAATGTGATAGCCTGTAATTTCCTAATAAACGTTTAGTGAATTCATGCACCTACGTTTGTACTGATAGTACATAATGACGAAATGCGGTAACGTATTATGAACACGTGTTCCGACATTGCCATAACATTTTAACCGGAATACGAACAATTTGAAGAGATTCTTAATAAATTAGCAACAGTTTTAATCAGTAAGTTTTCTTCCTTTATTTACCTGCGTACACTGCATTAAATCGCAAATTTAATTTAAAATATCAATCAAAACGATGAATTCGAGAAAAAAAATATTAAAGTTGAAAAACACCAATCAAACTTGGGAACTTTTTTACTAGTTATATTTACGTTCTTTTGGTAACTATTTGAAATGTTTGAAGAAAAATAAAATTCCAACCAAAAATTAAAAGATAGTATTAGTGATATTTGGATGATTTGTGTAGCGCCGTTTTTGTGAAAAATCACCTCAAGGGCGCTGTACATATAAATAATATATTTTATACAACGCTCTATCTTATTACTAACAACAGACTACACAAATTGTTATCAACTTATTGATAAAATATATCATCCCATCGGTTCGTCGATTATTGATAAAATATATCGAAACGATAGGAAAACCTTTAATTTATCTTAAACACATTTTTTGGTATTCATAAAATACACCAATTCGTTATAAAGATTAATCGAAATAGTGATTTAGCACAAAGTTGCGCATTAAATCTGATAAAATGACATTACAGCAGTTAATATACAAATCAAATGTAGTTCTTACCCGATCGCATTCTGGAAAGGATGGTAGTGTGGTTGACTTCGGTTCGTGAGAAGGAGTGTGCACTACAAATAACTTTTTTTCTTCTGGATGATTTTTTTACTATTCCACATTGTTGATAGGCTGCGATCTTTGAATGATTGCTAGGCATATAACTTACATCTACTTTATAGACTATATATTATAGGACATAGGTTCCCAAAGTTAAAAATCATCAATGAATCGTAACTAACTGATAAAAATGCATTCTTAACAAATTACGTTTTATAATATATATTACCCCAAAGCAATTGATAAACATATTAGTTAATAAATCGATCAATCAACCAACAAATCAATATTAACATAGGTACCAACTCTTAGGGGTGATTTTGAATTATTGCATTAATGTACATTGTTTGCATTAAATTTTGCATTCACGACGGACTGGTTTTTAAAGCTTTAAAAGGTCTCACGAAGGAAACAACTTAAAATTTTAAGTAATTGATCACACAAAATAAATATGTTAATTTTCATTTCGAGCACCAACCCTTATAAAATAATAGAACAGGTATTTTGAAGGATCAATAACAACCTCATATTCAATAAATAGACCTGGTTCAATCCTTCAGTATTTTCAAACAAGATCGATTATTCATTCAAGGGGTCAAATAAATACCTTGAAATTAAAAGAAAGATTTGAGTATTTCTTATTATGTGGTGTGATATAAAAAAATAAAAGTTGTTGTAATATTTAATCTTTGACTAAAATATTATGAACGACTGATTCTCATTGCAACCGTGACATTTCCTGTCTTAGTTTAGGTGCTTGAATAAATTATTCCTAATAAAATTCAGCATTTATTCTAAGCTAACTCATTGAAAAAGTGAATAGATGTCCCATATAAACACAATCGGATAGGTATATTCTATGTAGAACTTTGCAATCACACCAAAAAAGATGACAGCCAAAAATATTTGAAAAAGTGACGGGATGTACCTAATTAGACGGCAATTATTGGCAATAAGTCAGGTGGTAGAACCGGTAAGACTAGAGTTCCCGGGTTCAAATCCCAATTGCAACCGTTACCTATTGTGTGTCTTTCTGTTTTGTATTTTTACTGAGAGTTATTGTTATTATCTTCTTCAATGATTTAAAATTATTACTTTACTAAGGACGGGTTGTTTCACAGAATTTAAACAATTCATCAAATTTCAAAGATAAGATATAATATTCAAGTGATTTTACTAAACAAGTACTCTGAAACAACCGGTTCACGATTAAAAAAAAACAAAACTTGAATTTTAACTTTGAATTTTGATGAACTGTTAAAATTCTGCCATCAACCAGCATATAATTTTACGAACTTGTTGATGCCAAGTTGATGTATTTTCTATAAACAAAAATATATTTCTGAAACAGAAAAAACTTTCAAACTATTACTTAAAACTAAACTATTTTTTGAATGAAAATGCAACTAATTCTTTCTGCACGCGAAGTCATTTGTATCATAACCTATACATTTTTGAAACATCAAAAAAACTATTGACGAATACATAATAAACATAAAGTTAACGCATCATAAGCGATAGACTTAGTCAAATACGCTACTAGGTTTAATTTAATTTAAATTTAATTTTAATTCTATTTATTTCTATACATACATACAGTGTCTATCAAATATTTACATTTGTATATAATATATCAATTTAGAACTGTTATTAATATGGTGTTTTTTTTTATTTTTATGCTGGGTGTGAGGTAGGTTTGAGTAGGTGACACTGTGGTGGGTAATGTTATATGTTTCGTGAACACCTCACTGGGAGAACCTGTGCTGAGGTGTTTACGTGGTTATGATTAAATGGTATATGTTTTTATGTGTATTGGTTAAATTTTCTTATATAAATGTAAGGAATTTATATTTTATATTTTAAGGTATTAATATAGATTTAAGAAAATCTTAATTACTAAATTTCTAAACGTGATTTTCTATGTAATTGTAGTCTCAACCCCTTATATGATAAATCCTTCAACTAAAGGGATGTCTTGGAATAAATTAAAATCCTAGAATGTTATTTACCCCATATTGAAAAGGGCAAACGTATTTATTTGCATATTGATTCGGTTCAACCCTTTTTGTAATCTAACATAAATTATAAGAGCATAATATCATCAATGAAGAAATCAATAATAACTTCGAATAAGTAAATTAAACCAGTTATTAATATATTCCCGCTAAGGGTTAAAACTACTTACATTAAATTAAATCTTAACCCTGTGTATACTTGTTTAATTTAATTTGAGTGCATAATTTAAGTTGTCATAACGACTGATTTGAGATACTGGGTCATTGATTTGTTAAGAAGGTAATTTTAAATACAATGCAGGTAGTTTGCACATTTAATCTAATATGTGGGAAAACTGATACATTAAACTTCACATGAGCAAAATACTGTTAATTTATAATGATTTATAGTTTCGTTCGGTTGCTTTAAAATATACTGATACTGGCTTGATATTGATTTCAAATAATAATATAGGATCATATTTAATTTTTCAAAGACCCAATCCTGTCTGATTACGTCTAAAAGGGATCTAAATGATAATCTAGTCTCCTTCAACGGAAGCAATATTCCGAACAGACCTTCGATTGATATTATATTGGTGTAACTATAAGTGACCAGCTCAGGTACGGGGGCTCCGTCGAAGCCAGAGTAAAGCTGGCCTCTCAGAAGCTGGGCGTACTGTACAGGGCCCGCAGATACTCTAATAGTACACAACTGCTGATCCTGTACAAATCGCAAATGCGCCCTACTGTCGAATTTGGCAGCCATCTCTGGTCCGGATCCCCTAAATACCTGAAAAAAACCCTTGACTCTGTGCAAAAACGGGCGGTCCGTTTGATAGATTCCTCAATCTTAACAAACGGACTGCAATCTTTAGAGCACAGGCGTCAGGTAGGTATGCTGTCCTTGTTCTATCGGTATTACAATGGAAGATGCTCTGAGGAACTAGCGTCATTTATCCCTTCGGCACCGGTGCGTAGTCGAGATACACGCCAAACGCGCGCCCAACATTTGTAGACGGTTGACATTTGTCACATGAGAACGGGTCGCTTCTACGATTCGTTCTTAAGTTCAACAGCTTGGCTGTGGAACGAACTGCCGGCCTCTGTGTTTCCTCCCTCCTACAACATGGGACTCTTAAAGACCCATGTTCACTCCTTCCTCTCCACAAAAAGACCCTCCACACAGCATCCCCAAAGATGACATAGGCCCTGAGGGAAATTATTTTCTTCAGGGCCTCCTGTGTGGAGTTAATATAAAAAAAAATATATATACCTAAATTCAGATAATGTATTGTGCTATCAATGACTAATTTACGTTTAGTTAATTTGTATAGCAATAATTTATGATATCAAATTAATTAACTTTTTAGCACCATTTAACTTCAAGGACTAAATACAAAACTAGGAAACATAATTTATAAATTTATTTATTATTATTGTTTTTAATGATAAACTAATATTTATAAGACAAGGTTTTATGCATAGCATAAATGATAACAAATAATTATAATCAATAATTAGAAATATTAGGAGAAAAATATAATAAGCAGTAATTGTTGATTGAGGTACTAGTATATATTGAATTATTTTGCGGGTTGGAAAAAATCCGACATAGCTCAGTGGTTCAGAGCACCTGACCGGACATCAGAAGGTACGAGTTCAATTTGTAGTGATATTTCAGGCGACCAATTAATTATTTTCAAAATCTCAAGTAGATAGTGACTTCCAAGTCTCCCTAAATGTCAAATCAACAAATTACAATCCGTTTTCAACGCCGCGGCAAGGCTTATCACCGGAGTATCTAAATACTCCCACATTTCAGAGCATCTCAAAAATCTGCACTGGCTCAAATGTCCTGAAAGAATCCAGTTCAAGGTATGCTGGATGGTATTTAAGTCACTTAACGGAATGGCTCCGGCTTATTTATCAGAATTGTGTATTCCAGAAGATTCCAATTCCCGACAGTCAACCCTTAGGTCAGCAAAGTCATCAGCTATCGGAAGGTTGAAGGAACCAAAGCGCACACCAGATACTAAGTTCGGTGAGCGTGCTTTTGCCGTGTTAGGACCTAAAGCCTGGAATGGACTGCCACATGATTTGAGAATGATCGCAGACTCGACAGAATTTAGGTCTAAACTTAAAACGCACCTTTTCAGACAGTCGTATCCATAATTTCAGAAACCTCCACTTTCACAGTTGACGGAAATTTAAATTAACAAAATGTAAAAAATACTAAAAATAAAATAAAATAAATAAAAATAATAATTAAAAATAAATAAATAAAAATGATAACAACTAACAATTTGTAGGCTTTTAAGACAGTTAAAATACATTTAAATTAAAATAAAAACTATAGCAGACTTAAGATCATGCGACGACCAGTGTTTTTTGATATAGTGTCCTCTGCGTGCAGTTCTTTTTAAGCATAAACTTTTTAATATAAGTGTGTTTGTCGGAAGTGACTTGCCAGGTAAGTATGTTTTGGTATCTTTTCTAAATAACAAATGTAGATCCTAGGAAATAAATTGTACAGCGCCCTTGAGGTGATTTTTCACAAAAACGGCGCTTTACAAATTATCCAATTATTATTATTCCGCTTGTTTTGAAGGACAAGTGTGCCAAATTTCACCAATATCGAAATAATGTTTGTATTTTGCATGTGTATTCTATTGGGTTGTATCTAATTTAATAATAATAATAATATTTGGATGATTTCTCAAGAAATAACAAAATCACCTCAAGGTTTTTGTTTTTTTTCTTTATCTATTTCCAATTTATATTTTTTATGTACAATGTTACGTTTATCTTCTATTATTTCGCTTTATAATTAACGTTTTATTATATTTTGGCTGGTTTACAAAAATTAAAATTTTCATACTAAAAAACTTGACCAAATTAATAAATATATACAAATAACCATGTACAATGTGACGTTAGAACGGGGTACCCCAGTAAGGTCACATTATTTTCAATAGTTGTAAAAATATATATATATTTATATGTATTAAAAAATATCTATATTAAATATCTACGCATATATAAAACAAAACAAATGGTCAAATAACAAACTAAATCAAACGGAAATGCAAAACAAACAGATGTTCCGTATTTAAACGCATTTTTTTAGCCCCGAGTTCATTTTAATTCACTTATCATCCCATATGTCAAAACGTTGCTCATCCGGTAGCAAATGGGTTTTGACTAGCGATGACGTGGAAGCGTTTGATTGGCTAATGTATATTCAATTTTCACTCCTGTCAAAGTGACAGTAGTAAAAAAAGGGATATAGAAGCGACGATTGCCTGTCATTATCGCGCGGGTGCCAATTTACGGCACTCAGAATTATTTCAATATTATTCTGAGTGGTAATTTTTTTTAAATGTGGGTCGATTTTTTTGGGGCCCGGTGTGGTGGTCGGAAGAAAGGTTTTTTTGTTAATGTATTACAACATGCAAATAAGTGCGTATGAAGTATTGACGATAAGAAAATTGTCTGAATCTTCAGTTGTGGTTACTTGAGGTAGCTAAGATATTTTAAGTATTTTTTTTTAAATTCTGAATGGTGATCACTCATCAGAACGAAACCGATGATATATTTACATTTGTAAAATAGCCCATTTAAGGATCCTTATAAGGTTTCAAAAAAAGCAGAAGAATACTGCAGATGGTTTGAAAAGGAGAAATGTAAAGATGAATGATTTAATATTATATTTAATAACAACACTATGAGTTAAATAGCGTTTAAAGAAACACGATGATTTTGTTCATACTTGTAATATGTTCAATAAAAGAACCAGATGTGTGTTTTTATAATTTTTGGAGCGTAGTGCAATTTTTTTTTCTGTCAAAAGAATTTCATAAATATCTTAATGTTTAAAGAATGTCTTCCAAATTAACATGTATGTTTTTGAGAACTTCAAGTCTTCATGGAAAGTATATTATAATACGTTGGTAGAAATTATTTTAGCAGCATTTGGAGCTTAAACCCTATGAAAAGCCATTGGCATCAAATTCTGGCTATTTTTTTTATTGATACATTACTCTACAGTACTTCACATTTCAATTCAGCAACGTTGGCCTCACTGGGTTGTTCACCCGTGCTGAAGCCCCCATTTTAAAATATACGAATTATACATATACATTTAAACAAAAAACAACATTAAAATAAAGATAAATTTACACCAAAAATAAAGATTAGAAATCAAAATCCAATTCTCACACCAAAATAAAAACATTAGAAGGGAATGGAAATCGGCACTTACAATGATCTATGTGCTTGTGCGTGCCGCTTGCCTTATACATCTTTTTGTGTTGCGTGTATATGTTTTATTCTCTTATGTTATAGAAATTTATAATTAATTACACGAGGAATCCTAGATATGTCTAGTAGGACATTTTTCTCATGATGCTAGTAGAGAGTAGAGATTGAACGTACTGAGGACATCGAAATAGCAAAACAAAATGAGCTGGAAGGAGCCTCATCGAGAGAATGGTTTCCCAAGCGGGATTTGGCTCAGTTACTTCAGCTACTCCAGTTCTCGGGAAGGAAGGTTCAATCCTGAATTCAATTCGTCGCAAATTCAATTTTAAAATGGATCTATTATATTTAAAAAAACTCTTAATGGTTAATTTTCTTTCAGCGTTTTATTTATTTTACTTCATCGTTCATAGTATCTTCTCCTTCAGATTCAAATATTTCACCCCACAACTACACCGGTCATCGCTTATGGTTCAGACAAACAAAATATTTAATATTTTTGGAAAAAGTATTGTCACTTTAAATCATATTGCTTACAAGCGTAAATCAAAATGTTCAGACATGCTACTGTCGTCTTCCTGCTATTTGACCGTGGTGAAAAATTATCTGTTGATACAATAATTTAACTCACTGACGTTACATTAATTTGTTTAGCATTTTTTATTTTATTTCAGCAAATATGAGTAAGTACCATGAACCCGTTTTTTCTAGGGGTAAACACAAAGATGCAACTCCCGATCACTGTCCTAAACAATTTGTTTACTAAACAATCTTATGCTATTTTTTTAAAACTGTTCTGTCCCCAATTTTATGTAGGCTCGTATGTATTGTCAAGATAATTATATTTATAATTGTTAATTATATTTATTAGTAAGAATAGAAGAAACCAATACTAATAATTACCCTTTTTCAATTTTTTTATTTACTGAACATAACGAAGTTTTGTTTTAGGTCGTCGTTTTGCATATTTTTTTGTGTACGTTCCATTTCCGGTTTAAAATGGTGGCCGTTTTAATGTTTCAATAATGGTCGTATTCATTTTGACTTTGTTTTTCGCATGTTTTCAATATTATGGTAGGTAACTACCAACTTGCACGAAAAAAATGTTGAAATAATATTTTTTTACTGAGATGGTGACGTTGGTGATGGCGACTTCAATATTTAACTTATTTAAATTTTTTTATTCAAATTAAAAAAAAAAATTTAAAAAATACTATTAAATATTTATCCAAAATATAATATCATACAAATATTTGTCGAAAGGGACAAATCATATAATTCTATATTTGATTTTTTTTTAATTTAAATATATTGTTTATTATTTAAAAGGGTGGGTGTTAAAGTACCTACTTAGAAATCTTCGGATTTTTGAGGAAATATTGGTTTTGATTTATACAAGACTATTAGAAACTTTTTAGAAGCGAGTCCTAATTTTTACAGAATTACTGGTCTAAAAAAAGTTCTAAAGTGTAATAACATTCTCCTGAATATATAAGAATTAGCGTTTTCAGTTTTCCACTTCAAATTTAAATATACAATACATTTCTTTGTAAAAGGGGTTTTGTTTAAACAAAGGAAAAAAAAATATCCTCAACTAAAATTCTCTCTGATTCTATCTAAGCATTATCACATCTCAATATTTAGGTGTCAGATTGCAAATCCTTGGGTATTTTCTCACTCTTATCTCTAAAACCAAACTAATTTGACCAAGCAGAGTAGAACCCTGACCCTGTTTAATGCACTTATTTTGTAGCGTAACTAAAAATTCAAAAGTCCTTGTTTCTTTTTCATAAAACAGCATTTAAAATCTGCAAATTCTCAGATATAACGCACGCAAGTACATAAATCTAGCAAGAGGTCCCTCGTAAACAGTTTCATTCAACTGAAATATCAAACAAAACCATTAATATTACATTTCGGTCATATTTTACAAAGTGTTCGTATTTTAGCCGACTTAACAAAATTAATGAGCAATATTTTGCCTTGTTCAAAGCTGGCGCGGTCGGGAGATATGTATTATTTTCAGCAACATTCGTGCATGATTGCGGTACGCGCACACAAGGAAATGATGTATGAATATGAAAGAGTTTATTCGGATTCAACTTAAATATTTAATACACACATTGGAGTGCGTTCAAAGGGATAACATACTAAATGGCTTGGTACAAAACGGACTCGACAAAACAGCTGAAAAGAAAAGCTAGTTTTGGGTAGGTATATCATTTGGATGATGGCTTTTTAATGGCCGAAACAGGTTTTTTCACTATGATAAACATAAAACTATCAAAACTAATAACGTTACACAAATAAGTATTCCTAATTGCAAACCTTTTTTAAATATACGGAGATCTACAAGTTGAAATATTTGTAGGTTTATATCTTGGTACTTAATCATAGAAACGAGGTAGGAATCAAAGACAAAGTTTTCATTGCATCATGCAAAAACAAAATACACAAATGCTTGCAATAGGATGGAAAAGAGTTCTATCTAGAAAGGCATGGAAAGATTCAAAATTAAACTAAAATTGTGCCTGAAAATTAGACTGATTGAAAAAAAAGATAATGAAAAATAGTATTAATTTTATTTATTCATTTTATCCAAGTTTAAAAATGTCAAATTTATTATGAATTACATACACTCATTACTACATTTTTTTTATTAATTGCATTTTCTTTTGAAGGAGTGCGTAAGACAACGTTACATTCTCGCTATTTACTATGGAAGGAAAAATCCACTTTGCAATGAAGCTCTTCTGTCGAGAAGTTCAAGACCAAATTCCTTAAGCCGTTTTGTCGCGTCACCTTAAAAAAATGTAAGAAATTAATTGCAAAGTTTGACATGTTTATTGTAATGCATAATTGGACAGGGAACTTATCGTGGTCGAGTGCACTTTTGTATGCACGTATTGCACATTGAACGCGCATTAACATGGTACAATGTCACCAGTCACCATCCATAACCGTACTAAAGCAATGAACACATCCAAAATAGCTCGTATTTAAAATAAATGTATGAGAGAGTGTGGAAAGAAGGGATTATTAAATATATTATAATTTAAGTATATTACTCACTTTATATTGAAATAAGAATTCAAGGACACTAGCAATATTAAACATATAGATACACTTAATTAAATAACCCAGCATTCGGAATCTGTACTGATTTACAACATGCTTTCCTGGGACACTTGTTGACACGTATTTATATTTTTGTACAATATCTCTGAAAATTGAATGAAATTCCCTCGATAGAAAAAAATCAGAAAGTATACTCCAAAAATTACAAAGAAACATCTGGTTCTGTTAATACATGTATTAAATAATTGACAGCGTTTCTTTAAATGCGAATTAAGACATTTGCAAAGAGTTTTATGCTCTATTTTACGCCTATTAATTATAATCGTTTTTTTAATATTACTGATAATCGTTTTTTTTTAATATTACTGATATTCGTTTGTATGCTTACCTCGTGTGAATGTTGACACTGGATACTGGACAGGTTCAAACAGAAAAGCACATGTTTGAATAGTGTCTTCTGTATCAGTTGTACACACCAATGCTGCACAACTCGATGTTAGATGATATAATGTGTCTTCCCATCCTTCCACATTTTTCTTCCACACAATCAGCTCACCTATTCTTCGGTTTACTTCTGTAACTTTTCTACTAAGCTATCCATCATTGTTTGGTCATGACCTATGGTATCTTGTCATCAAACTTTATTTCAAAATGTCCATCCCTTTCAGACCGTGTGTATATTTGAAGAAACGTAGATTTCAGATTTGTTTCCTGACAGTGTAATAATTGACTCAATGAAGGGAATAAAAATTGGGCGGTTTTGATTTTCCAATTGCTGGTCTAATTGGCTCACCGCTTTATTACACGAAGAAAAATGATCCTGTTAAAAAATGATAGCAAGCAAACTTCCTGATAAAAAATAAATCATTCGGAATATTTCGAGAATACGTGTTATTTTCGTAATAAATAGCGATGGAATAATGATGGAGTGCGATAATATTAGCACGGCAACATCAATATTAGTATTTATTTTGTAAGATACTTTGTTAGGAACTCTAATAATTGTCAAGAGTGACAATTTACCTTTTACCCATTCTTATTTGTCATTTACTTCTGCATATTCAGCTATCATTTTGTAATTACTATGTATTTAAACATCCATGTATATAAATTTTTGGGCACCATGCCTGTTTTATGTACTAAAATAAAATAAAAATAAAATAATTCATTCGTTGAAGACCTGCAAACAGGAAACGAATATATGATCAGATTTTTGATAAATTAACAGTATTTTACATCAATAAATTTCAGCCAGTTCAAGCTGGAGCCATTTTTATAATTTGAATGATGATTGATATTTGTGCTTAAATTCGAATTGATTCTAACCATTTTTTAAACGTAAGTTCCTAAGTATTTTTTCAATGTTTAATTTTATGCCATTTTTTTAAATTGAATTCTTAACTTTTGCTTTTAAAAACATGTTTCTTTATCTGCACAGACAGACTGAGCCACAGCAACGCATGGCGGGATACAGTTAGTTTAAAATTAAATCTGATTTGACGGAATCACAAATCAGAAAGAGAAAAATACACTACTTCCTATGTGCATTCTTCATGAAATTAAATAATTTATTGGCAAAGAATTTCATACTGAAAACATAAACACATGTGCTTTTTTCATGAGTAATTAGATTTTTTTATGTGGCTTTGTGTAAATTTGCACAAGAATGTCATTTTAAATGTCCGCAATTTATGATTGTCATCTTATAAGAAAATATATTAAAGACATGCTTATTATTTAATCTTTTCGTATTCCAACTCACATTCTGACTTCTAAGATTTATGTTTTAATTTTAGTTTTAAAAGTTATTTATTATTTAAAAAAGTACGATTATATCATTTCTGTTGAGTAGGTAGGTACAATAAAAAATTCCTACAGTTATGCATGTTCCAAAGGTGAAAAGGTGAATTCTTTAAAAAATATTTTTTAATATTCACGATACAAATAAAATTTTATAAGCTACTGCAAAGTTTCGTTGGTGAAATGCCTACTCAAAGTTTTGAATTAAAAAAAAAAACACAAAAAAGTTTTCACGTTCCAATATTTGGACGTCTTGCATGCTGTGACCGCAAGTCAAATTAATTCGGTACACACATTCTTAGAATTTACGAGTTCACTTATTAGTCGTTTATTTATGTCCTCTTCTACCGCGTGTTTTGGCATATTATTCATCTCGCTCTGTCATGTTTGAATTATGCGTTTCTTGAATGCGCAAACTGACTTGTTTTATTTTATTTTTTATGTTACAACTTTTGTGAAAAGAGGAAATTTTTTTTCCGCAATTTTTTTAAAATATTTAGATTCGACAGTACTCGCCTGTTAATAAATTCGATTAAATATATTTTCTGGTGCGGAGGATATATGGCTACAAGGCCAAATGTTATATTTTAGTACACAATTTGGTGTGAACAGTAATAAGATGGAAATGATTAGTTGTTGTAAGTTTTAAATTGTATTATAAGTCACAATATAGTGCATATAATAATTACATGCTTTTTACAGGATATCGTTTTAAAGCTCATATTTTCGTTATTTTAAATTTTATTTAGGTAAATTTACTATTAAAATTTTGTACAAAAACAGTTCATTGAAATTATAAAATAGTTGTGAAAATTTTCTTACCATAACCAATAAATGTATCGTACAAACAATACATAAATCATTATTAAACATCTATATATAATCAAATAATAGCATCAGTTTCAGTTGAGGTTTTTTTCTAATGAGCGGTTGTGGAATTGTAATTTTTTATTAAACTTAAAAAATATATACTTAAAGTAAACAGCACAACGAAAAGCTTTAGAATAGCACATTTAAAATTAATAAAAAACAAACAGCCCCAATATAAGTATACATTTGACATTTGTCACGTGAGAACGGGTCATTTCCACGACTCGTTCTTGAGTACAACAGCTCGGCTGTGGTAGTATTTGCTAGCTACTGTGTTTCCTCTATCCTACAACATTGATTCACTTCTTCCTTTCATCAAAAATACCCTTTTCATAGAATCTCCGAAGACGAAGTCCTCAGGGGAATTGCTCCTGTGTGGAGTTTATGCAGAAAAAATGTGAATTTAATGGGTAATGCTGACTAACTAACTACGAAATAAGACTCTCAAATTAAATTAAAATAAAATATAAGTTTGCATTTCAATACAAAGAAATAAACAAATCTCTCAAAAGCGCATTCGATTTTGAACGTCCATAATCTGCACCGTTAAAACTGTATCTCCCGACCAAAACTAGAATGTATTGCCCACTATGATCTTATTGTTCTCTAAAAATAGCGTCTTTTGTCTGGTATTCAATAAGTAACACAATAAAACATATTTGATTGCGACTTGCATAAAAACATCCCTCTTTTCAAATACGAACATGTATTTATGCCAAAACTGTAGTAGGTACTAATAAATAGGTACCTCCCGTGTTATGTACGTGGATGTACTTGCACTAAGAAATTAAAATCTTAAGTGAATATTTTAATGTTATATTTTTCAGTCCCAACTGCTTTCAACCATCTGGGGTCAGTGAGACTAAGGCGTCCCCAATTGGGATATATTGTGAGGCTGAAGGTTATGTATAGGGGAAGAAGATGGGAAAGAGGAAAGTGGGAAAGTACGTGGCCATTCAGATCTATTCACTAAACACGGCCAAACCAATAAGCAAGAGTCAATTGTGAATGGTGGTTGTACTGGACACCAACGCCAGTGACATCGACAGTAAAATGCCGCTTTCTTCTCGGGGGTATCTTGGGTAAGGATTTGCAATGAAACACAACTTCGTGAATGTCGTCGTCGTCGGACAACTGACTGGTTGGGCTAGTTGTTTGCGTATTTATTGGGTTCGAATTCAACAATTTCTACACGTGTTAATGTGGAGCAATTATTCTTATATCTAAACAGAAATATGATAAGGCGTCATAGCGCCGAGAATTAATTACTAAGGTCCCACAGTTTGTCGTGCGAGTAATTCATCCTTGAACTGGCGATATGACACGTGTGCGGTGATTAAAAATCTTATCATCGTACGAGACAAGCCTCAAAGGAGTCGGCATCCTATAATGTGTGACATCAGGCAAATATTCATTTTCTTGATTATTTAATAATTATTTAGGTACATCTATCAGCTGTCTGGTACTGTGGTGTTACACGTGGATGATATTGAGAGTATCTTCCACATATATATAAAAATGTATTTTGATTAATGTATATATAAATACGAAGAAACAAACATCCCTCTCATAAGTGTATTCAGATATCGAACATCCATAACATGCAAGTTCAAAACTGCATCTTCAGGCTGAAAGTGCAGTAGCGAGTACCAAACTCAAACAAAGGCTCGCCTTCATCATGATTCGCCGCCCGCACCCGCTGTACCCGCTGCACGAGTATTGAATGCACTTCTGAGAAGGAATTTATCGAAATTGCAATCAATGCCGCAATAATGTGCACGGTAGCCGAGTAGGTATAAATTGCTATTGCACTATGCCGATGCGATTCCATCTGCCTATTTGTCAGGGAATTCAATGATTTTGTTGCAGGTTTATTGCGGCTGCATTCTGTGGGGCATGAGTGCATGAGTGCAGCATAGGGATGGGTAGAAGGATAGAAGGTTGACTAAACGTTGTTTTTTCGTCATTATGCAGGTACCAGGCATTTCAAATACAATACCTACATCGAACCAACATCTCTGCCATAGGTAGTTGGTGATAACCTGCACGGAGAAAAATAAAAACCAAACTATCTTTGCAGAAAAAAGTTTTGCTGTTTTAGCAATGTTTATGGTATTTTTAGCAAAACGGAGCATCACGAACTGAAAAACATGTTTTGCTAGACTCCAAGTTAATGTTTAGCAAACTAGTTTGTCTAAATCTGCCAAATTTTTTGGAGATTGAAAAGCGCAGTCTTTCAGACAAATGTATTGCAGACGGTGCAAAACATTTGGCAGATTCCATATTGCCGCCAAATTTAGCAATACGTTTTGCTGGACCTTGGGTGTTCGTTTGACTTCGGCCGTTATTGGCATTGCACGTCCTGTCAGCTGTGCGTTTCGTGAATATTATAGTGCGCAATAGAGGGTTTTTCATCATGTCCGACAAGTTTGTTCGAGATACTCTATCCCTGTGGGGATACGACTCTGCGACGCTCAATAACTTTGAAGATATGTGGATCTTTATAATAGAATCATCATACCCTATACAGTTACATATAACACACCTATTTCAGTCCAGCCAAGAAAATAAGCCACCAGGGTTGTGACTGTTCCATCCTGCCTAGGTTAAAAGCCATTGCCAAATTTAATTCAGTCAGAGTCCATATTTTACTACATTTTAGCAGATTTTTCTTGTTGTATCTCAATAAATATTAATCCTTAATTGTCTTGATGAGCCAAGCTGTTATAATTTTGCCATTGTTGTAATAGTAATGTTGACCTGTACATAAATGTATTAAAATTTGCTACCTAAAATTTTAACAAAGTGTTTTCTGTACAGCATCCATGGACAAGATAAAGGAGTAGCTATATGTTGTGCAGGTCTTAAAGAATGTTCTTCAGGAGCTGCATAATGTTTAGCTGGTCTTTAACAATAAAGTATTTGAAGGTTTACAATATGTCTTGCTAAACTACCAAACCATTCTGTAACATAAGCAATACGTATTTTGCAGTACGTGCAATATGTTTTGCTAAACTACCAAACCATTCTGTAACATAAGCAATACGTATTTTGCAGTACGTACAATATGTCTTGCTAAACTACCAAACCATTCTGTAACATTAGCAATACGTATTTTGCAGTACGTGCAATATGTCTTGCTAAACTACCAAACCATTCTGTAATATTAGCAATACGTATTTTGCAGTACGTGCAATATGTCTTGCTAAACTACCAAACCATTCTGTAATATTAGCAATACGTATTTTGCAGTACGTGCAATATGTCTTGCTAAACTACCAAACCATTCTGTAACATTAGCAATACGTATTTTGCAGTACTTGCAAAAGGTTTTGCTAAAGCTGCAATACATATTGCACCTTGTTTGCAATACGAGTTTTGCTAATTCTGCAAAACGTTAGTGTGTCCAAATGGTCATGCTCTGGTTTGTACCAGCAGCAAAACCTTTTGCTATTTTAGCAATAAGTTAGACTTTATTTCTCTCCGTGTACGTTTGGTACTTAGCAGAGGAACCCGGGTTCATGGGGTGAGAATTGTCAAGTGCTTGCCGGCGGATGTGTCTGCCTACCTGGTGTGTGGTGAGCCGCATTTGAGGGAAATCATCTTACTTCCCCAGCAGGACTCTTTCTACCCTTCGGATTGACTCCTAGATTCCTACCCACCCCTCATACCTTTTTTCCTTCCTAAATCTTCCTCTCTTTCCTTTCCTTAATAAAAACACTCCACACAGCGCATTCAAAGATGACCTGAGTGGAAACTATTGTCCTCAGGGCCTCCTGTGTGGAGCTTTTGTACCAAAATATACATATAGCGGTTAGTTCGTTTCAAGACGTTTTCCGATTCACAAAGTTGTTCTCTAAATGTTCTCTAAAATCTTCGTTGTTTCAGGAGATCTATGTTTCTTGCATGATTACCGCCCAAGATTTCCAAGTGACTAGAGCCAGTGAGGCTATGTCACCCATATTTCAGGAATGTTAATTTGAAGGATATGTAAGAAGTAGAAGAGGACGGATCGAAAGTACCTGGCCAGTCAGTTTTGCTCAGTAAACATTTACAAAGCCGTGTATTTCAATCCTGAGAGCTGAGATATCTTTCGCCTTTCAGCGCACAAATGAACATAGTTCTTTTATGAATCTCTCAACTTAATATTTGCACTAAAATATAGAAAATAATACAATGTGTTAAAATTATTAAAATTTTACGTAATGTATTTTTACATTGAAAAAAAAATCTAACAAAACAGGAAAGTATATCTATATGGCTAGTAGCAGATATATCGTTCTGATTTCGAAACGACCAATCGAAAGATATACGACAGACCTTACGGATGCGTAATTCAATAATAACCTCATACCATTGATTTCAGATGCACGAGATTGGTCCTATTTACATAAATGAGACTGGTTTGAGTTTTGTTATTAGGTATTTATAAACCACACCCGTCATATGGATAGTAATAATAATTAGGCAAAATTAATAAATAATTCTGATGAATTTCATGAAATGTCTTATCACCTGACACGAACAATATAAATTGGGCTCGTCTTACCCTATTTCATGACAGTCAAATAAACATTTTAAAAGCACTTTACCTAAGCACTTACTCTCTGTACACCATAAGTCACCTGCAATTTTTTTTGGCCATCCTTTTTTACCAATTTTATTACCTTTTTTCTTACTTTGTTTACTCAGTTTATTCACAATTTTTAAAAGAAATATTACTATGATTTCAACTGTTTTTAAAACAGAAAATTTTACCATCAATAGTTAGGTACCCACCCACTGTATATTTACATATATATATATATATATATATTGTTTAAACCTAATGATTTTATATTCAATAATGAATTACACAGTTTACCCGAAAAATCGTAACTATCTCAATTACAATGCTTTTTAAACCTTCTTCGGGTAGGTAGGTACCACTATATTGATTATTCCTATTTTTCCAGCTTGTAGAAAGATCCACGCTCATTCGAAGTCTGACGTGATAATAGGCAGTAATCAACACGGCACGGCGTGAACAGGAAATGAAACATACAAAAAATACGGACAGATGAAATGCAAAACGGTCGAGTTAAAACAGAACTTCGCTACACGGAGAAAACTTATTGATAATTTTGCTTATTTATTAAGAATCTCTTCAAATTATTCGTTATCTGGTTGAAAACGGGATTGCAGGGCCTTATTATATTGAATTGATAGGTTTCCTAATAAACATTAAGTAAAATATAGATGAATTGTCACGACTTCGGAACAGGTGGTCATGGAAATCCTTTTCGAATTTCGTCGATTTATACTATTAATATAAACGCAGGTGCATGAACACGTGTTCCCATAACTTTACGAATTCACTAAAAGTTTGTCAGGAAGTGATCTGCAGTCTCGTTTTTGACCGGATTACCAACAATTTGAAATGATTTAAAAAAAATTAAATCAATCATTAAAGAATGAACTTAATTTTAAACGATGATGAATATTGATGATGGGCTCTCCGATTATTTATTATTTCAATGCATCAGCCTCATACAGGGTGAGCCTTGGATTTTGCTCCTTGTGGCCTCAAGGGCCTTGGGATCGAATTGGAAATTTATTTAATCCCTTTATTCAATACTAAATCATCATTAGTCCGAGGGAGGCCGGATCAAAGAATCATTTGGAAAGATTATAAAGGATTTTTTTCATGTCATTTTTGTAACATCCTGTCCGTTGATTTTAAGGAATCTGCCCAATATTGGATGGAGGATTCAGCTTGAACTTAAACTTGAATATTAGGTCAAAAAATAATTTGGAATTTTTAAAGTTTCGTTCTTACCATGAGCTTTTGGTAAGGTTAGCATACAAGCCTTAAAAGCCATTCAAATCTAAATTTATATAAAATTTAATGTTTGTTCTGGAGACTCAAAACTACCGGACCGATGTCGCTGAAAAATTTTGTTTGTAAAATTTTGTGGGAAGAATTCACGCCTTATCCCTGCACTGTAATTAGATACAGTAATTTATTCAGTCTTATAGTAATTTATTTTGGGGTGTTATGCTGTGTTGTTACCTCCTTCTTTAATAAACTTTTCGGACAGAATTACAGTGTCCATAATCAGGGCATTACTATTTTTTTTTAAAACTACATATAACGACTTTTATTCGACTCCGAATCTGATATGATTTTAGATTTTCACGACCAACAGCATTATAGTGATGTTTTTGGAATATTACACTACTACTTAGGATATTACCATCACCAGGACAGATATGTAAACTGTGATGTTTCTGCACTCATGATGGATACTGTAATGCTGTCCGAAACGTTGGCTAAAGTAGGACGTAACGAAACATGGCATAATACCCCCAAAATAAATCACTATAATACTTTTGGCAATACCAAATTTCAAAAAAATATTTTTTACCATTATTTTTTCTTTATTAATAATATAAATTTCTGTACATAGTTTTTACATGCTTTTCGACTAGCACACTAAGCACATGCCCGATTATGGTAATCCAAACGTGTGTATATAATTACTTGTAATGTAATATACTTTTTAAATCTATTGTTTTGTTAAATATAATGTATTATTATAATGAGGAGGTCAATAATTGGAGTTACGGTCAAACAAACTGCACATGTATAAACCTACCTTATTATAAACAACAAGGTTGGTTTATACAAAAATTTCGCTAAATCAAAGTAAATAAATAACTTTTCTTGTTTTAAGAATGGAAATATAGATTAGAATGAGAAGATTTTTTTAAAATTTAGATTAAGTAGTGAAAAAAAAATGATAATAAAGCAAATTAACTTATTTTCACTATGTGAAAAAAATATATAAATTACCAATTCTGAACAGTTCATCAATTTGTCCTGGTATCGACTGTTCTAAAACGGGAAACCTTCCTAGTTGAACAGTCAAAAGCTTCCTTTCATATACTATAATTTATCTTTTCAAAATAAATAAATAAATTTTAAAAATGATCAGCGAGTTGAAAGTTTCAGGAGTGTATCGTCTGTATATTATTTGTTTCTAAAATAATAAACATTTAAAAAAAATATAATAAAACTCGTTTCAAATAAATCACAAAAAATATTATAAAACTTTGATAACAGAGTTTCTCTAACTTTTGTCCCATAACCTTGTTATTTTTAAACTATCAACAGATTCAAAAAACAAATATAATCTATAATTAATAAATCTAAATAAATTATCTTTGTTTCTTTTTGGGAATAATGAAAAGGGAAATTAATAAGTAATTATGGTTCAAATATTGTTACAATATACTGTCAAATTACCCATCTGGTAACTCATCTAATACATACTTCTTTATGAAATATTTTGTGTTTATATGTAGTATTACTTTATGTTTGTGATTACTCTATGTTTGCTTTACTCAAATGTAAATTGTTGACCTCTTTAGAGGTTTAGTCCTAGTGGTTGATTTTTATGAGAAAAAACATATTAATTTACGTATAGTAAGATGCAATAAATAAATATAGAGAAATGTGTCCCTAATAAAAATGAATAATCTTGATATATGACAGTAATCGAACCCGTAACTCGATGACTTGAAGTCAAAGGTGCCGAACGATACCCACGGAGACGTATTTTGTTGTAGATTGCGGGTTCAAATCTTGAAGTGTGCAAGTAAATTTTATTTATCTAATTTTTGTTGCTTCACAATTATTAATTAAAAATAATATAGTACCAACACTTGCAGCACGTCCCAGAGTAGAAGTATCGACCTAGCTTAAGACCACCATTAAAGTGGCATCAGAAATGTCTTTAGCCATGTTTGGTGAACATATCTGACTAGCCAGGTTCTTCCTCACCTTCCTCTTCCCCATATTCTTACCCTCACCACTACCTTCAACCTCAAAACATACCTCCATTGGGGATGTCACAGTCTTATTGGCTACAGACGTTTGGTAGCATTTTGTCACTTTTGCGGATTTTACACAAAAAATGTATGTAAAAGATTACAATCTGTAATTGGAATTCTGAATTGCCACGTTATTTCAATACTAAACTCTTATTTGCTTTATTGATATTCATGCATCAATGTTTTAATGTTTAATTATTGAAGACAATATTAGCGATTCCTAATTCCTGCCGGAGCAAGGAAAGGGTCCTGGGTTCGAGTCCTAGATGTGACCGTATCTTTTTCTGATTTTTCTGTTTCAGATTTTCGTTTAGGAATCGCTAATATTGTCTTCAATAATTAAATATTACAATTGGAGGTTTAACTCATTAAGTTATTCCAAAAAATAAATGTATTAATACTTTATTTATATTATATTAGATGACTATTAACAAATCCACTACATCCAAACTCACACCCATTGAGGCCTTATTTTTTTGTTAATCGATCATGAAATACTGATTTGTGAGGTCATTTCAAATTTCAATGACATTCTGATTCGCTTTTTCGATACCCACGCATCTTAAATGAATCTACAATCATTATCCTCCAGCGCCCATTCCGTCTTTCAAAAAAAAAACATCAGTTCTTTGAACGCGTAAAAAATAAAACTCGAAACCTTTCAATAAAATCAATTTAATCCTTCCTCCATACAAACATTACAGTAGTCGTGGAAATGATTCCTTCCGCTCGTTTATCATTCAAATCTTATTCAAACTTCGAACAGAACGCTCATTCAAAACATTCCAAATGGATCGATTTGATTGGATATGAATGGGCGCCGATACAAAAAGAAGGTTGCCCATTGACAGGGAGATACTAGAAGGCTCAATGAAAAAGACTCCACGGTAGGAACTGACTGACGAAGTGTTAAGATGATAAATTGACAGACGAATGCTTAACTTTGAAATCATTTGGTGTTTTTATTAATTTTTTTGGTTGGTTGTTTTTAAAGCATTAGTGGAGATATGGGTTACGTTATACTGTCTGGAAAACTTTGACGATGGAATCATATGTCTTTTCTGTTACTTTTATTAAGTTTTTACCAACCTATTCATGTATTATTTATGGTTCAGAAAGGGTGTTTTTTAATCACTATGGCTAGACAGAAGAAAATTGACTAAAATACCTGGGACATGATTATCACAGATGACCTTAAATACATCGAGAATATGGATAAGCAGAGAAGATCGATATCCGTTACAGCGGGTATGCTGTCTAGGCGTTTTCATTATTGAAGCACAAACGTGAATTTCAATGGATTCTGCACATCGCTGTATACTTCCAGAACTGTGGAAGGATTACGAACACAACTGGCCCATGATGAAATAATAAAAGAACTTTCAAAGGAAATTCTGTGGAATAAACCGTCCTTAATCATGAAAAAAATCTTATTCAATTACTTTCATATTCTCAGCACCCACAAAACACCCCAACTTGCACATGTAATAGATCTCCAGCCCTACTAAAACAAACTCTTCCGTACTCTGACACAAAATCATCTCCGAACAAACCCCACCTTCCAAAACATTGCAGAATCCATACACAATGGAATAATTTGAGATCTTCAGCTCGCATCTGGAAATGTATGCACCGTGTTCAACTCGCATTACAAGTACCTATCTACCATTGCAAATGGTTACCTACCTCGAATGATCGTTTTATAATTTCTGATATGCAAATTTATTTAGAATAAGAACGTGCAATTGTTCATTGTATCGAAATGCGATTTCTGAGAAGTTTGAAGAAGGGAAGATATTGTCGGTGCATATTCTTTGAGCTGGGTATCGTTTATAATGTATCAAAGTAAATTAAATTACAAAATAAAAAACAATGATTTTTTTTATTGGTAGATTTATTTAAAAATACATATGTATATTTTGATTGGATTGACGATTGAACTTTCCTCCCAGGGACTGGCTCTTAACTTTTGAAATGTGTTTCAAAACTTTATAGAAAGCATTTTCATCGAGAACAAGTGTATCCGCCAAGTTTCAGTTCGGTTTGACGTCAGGAAGTAATTTCCACTTTCAAGAAAAAAACGAATAAAAATCAATCCATAAAAAGCGAGTTTATTTATTTATTTTTGGAATAACTTGCGTTATTCCTAAAAATATAATATTCAATTGTTGAAGACAATATTGGCGATACTAAAACTAAAATTTAAAAGAGATACGTCCGCATCTAGGACTTTAACCCGGGACATTGTCAAGGCTCTGCTCTACCAACTGAGAGAATGGGAATTGTTATTATATTTATTCTAAGCAATAATAAATTAAGAATAAAAACTTATACATATTACCTACAATACATGGAAACTGCTATTTCTAAACAATTACCTATAAGACATGGAAACTGCTATTTCTAAAGAATTATCTACAAGACATGGAAACTGCTATTTCTAAAGAATTATCTACAAGACATGGAAACTGCTATTTCTAAAGAATTATCTACAAGACATGGTAACTGCTATTTCTAAACAATTACCTATAAGACATGGAAACTTCTATTTCTAAAGAATTACCTATAAGACATGGTAACTGCTATTTCTAAAGAATTGCCTATAAGACATGGTAACTGCTATTTCTAAACAATTACCTATAAGACATGGAAACTGCTATTTCTAAAGAATTATCTACAAGACATGGAAACTGCTTTTTCAAAACAAATACTTAACTGCAATTTATTTTATTAGGCTATTATTTGTATTCTAAATTTTTATTTTTATATTTAATTTATATCATAAGTTATTAATTATTGTAAGTCAAGTTACATCTCGTGATTTTATCTATCAGTTGACTAAAATTTGAATCCTATTTCTTAAAACAATACAAAGGCTTTTATTCATATTTAAATCCTTAATAAAATATGGTAGCAGAAGTCGGGGACCTCCGAGGAAAACATGGCACGATCAAGTGAATCAGATACTTGAGTCGGGCCATGTCAAGAGTCAGAATAATAGAAGAGTATGTATGAGTCGATATATGAATGTGAATGAGGCAAGGAGTGTGTGCCAAGACCGAATTGTCTGGCGGTACGTCATCTCTGCCTACCCCTGTTAGTTAGTAATAAAATATTTCCAATCTGATTTAAATTTCAGTCATCTCTATGCAAGGAGGTAAGTTTGACCAAAACAGGATAAACCTGGCTATCATAATCTAGTTAATATTTTAATGTATCTGAATAATAACAAAGAGCAGATGTTTTATTACGATTAAATATATCAATGCCATATTTGTATCTCATGGTAGGAGTACCCGCTGCTCGACTTAGTGCAGTGTAGGTATTTTTGCAAACATTGAGTTCGTAAAATAATTCCCTGCGTCGGGTACCGGTAATCATCTGCTTTCAAATACAATTATCGGAGGTGCAAATCCCAATGATTTGATAAATGGCAATATCAAATATAAATGTTGTATTGATGATCTCTGATCAGGACAATATTATATTTTTTAACTCAAAGCTGATTGTTCCATATAAATTTACTTTTATATAATTTAATAAAGTCTAATGATAACTAAAAATTCAACACGTAAAATAATAATCTATCTATTTTTTTAAACATTAAGGACGGGTTGTTTCGGAGAATTTGAACGATTCATCAAATTTCAACGTTCATTTTCAAGTTCTGTGAAAGATTTTTTCAAGTTCTGTTTTTAATTCAGTTTTGTCAAGCAACTAGCCTATAATGATATATTAACAGAACTTGAATAGGACTCTCACAGAACCCGAAAATGAACGTTGAAATTTGATGAATTGTTCAAATTCTCCGAAACAACCCGTCCTAAGAAAAAAGTTTGACTGAGTATTGAACCTTCCTACCCAGGAACTGGAGCCGGCAACTCTACACACCTCGCTGAATGTCGATCGGGTAAGAACGACATTTAGTTCGTATATTAACTGCTGTAATGTCATCCGATTTCAGAGAAATGCGTGTATGACCTCTTGTATATACGTTATTGCCACTAGTAGATTGCATTGTCATTAACAACGAATCTATCTGCTGAGTTTCAGCTCATTCGGATGTAAAGAAGTGGATCCGTTTCCAAGATTTGCATTCATTCATTCCTGAAAACAAAAGAGAAATTCAAATAGATGTATCCAAAGATGAAGATTCATGACTGTGCCAGCGCCTTGCCTACTGTGTTCAATACACTGTTTAAGACATACCTCTCCTTACCCGCCTCACAACGCTGCCCAACCGGGTGGTGGCATAACTCCACTGCCTTTACACTGTACAGTAAGGGGTACTCTTGTGATGTGTCATATTAATAAATAAAAAAAATAAAAAAAATTGTTCATTATGTATGATAATTTTGTGATTTTATTGTATTTAATTTAATTGTAAACCATTGTAATGTTAGTAATTATTGCATGAAACCATTGTGTAAAAATATCTAACCGTAGTGTTATGGTGTTTCGTTTCCAACTGATACAAATAAATAAATACTCCGATAGAAAATAGTATATTTACAAGTACAAACAACATGTTTGTTAAACGTTTTAAATACGTATTCGAATATGGTGTAATATTGAAATATCGTTTCTGGTCTCACATTTTGAGAGTATTCAAATCCATCTGCTACCACATTTTGCCATTATTTGAATATGTCAAATCTTCTACCTGAAAAATAGTCGTACAATAAAAATAAAACAAAAAAACCATCAATAAGTTATTATAAACACGTCCCATTAATCCAATAATTCAGTGTCCCGATATTTGATCAGATATCAGATGATGTACCCGGCCTCGCGGACCTTATCTGGGAATCTGATGGTATCTCAGTGATCGGAGCTGGACAGCCAGATGACTTATTGATGGTTGTCAGATTTAGGATGGCGTGTTCGGGCAACACCTCGACGGGACAAGATTGGGTTTGGAACGATAGTTCCCCGGGATGTGGTTCGACGGTCATTAATCAATGGGTGCTTAAAGCAGTGGTAGTCAGTGGAAATATTCGACTTCTTAGGTTAATATCTCTTTCTAAGATGATCAACCAAACTAGGTTTTTTTAAATTTTAAAATTTATGACGTACTCGCGTAGGTATGTGTATAATTAATTTTGTCAATTTATGTTGACTGCCTCCATAGTTGAGTGGTAAGGATATTTGGCTACTAATCCGGAGGTCGCGGGTTCAAATCTCGGCATGCACAAGTAGATTTTATTAATGGTGAATTTGTGTTATTTCACAATGTATTTATTTTTATAAGCAATAATTATTAGCCTGAAACACTCATCCACATTGAAAAATCTCCTGATAAAAGATACATGACGCCAACGGGACTTGAACCCGTGTCCTTTCGATTTCCGGTCGACAGCTCTGACCACTGAGCTATGGCGGCTTTTTGAATTCTAAATTTCAAATTATATTCTCTTATCCGCGAAATAATTCAATATATACTAGTGTTTCATTCAACTATTACTGCTTATTACATTTTTTCACCTGAAAACAACCAACTTTATTTTATATGAGAAAGGCATTGTAAGTGCTAACTCTCTCACTAGATGGCGTCGAGACAAATTGTCACAATGTATTTATTAAAAATAATTAGTTCCAGAGCGGTAGATACATTCAGTAGCGCCCTATTGAAATAAAACGTTGCTTGAATTGATTTAACCGTATTTGGTGACCAGATCTAGTACTCCCTCGTTTGTTCATACCCATCTCATTCCCCTTCCCACTACCTTCAGCCTCACAACATACCCCAATTGGTGATGCAATAGTCTCACTGGTTCCAGACGGTTGGGAGCAGTTGGAACTCTTGTACTGTATTTATATTTAAATAAAGCTCTATTGTTATTTTGGGTGACCGGATAACTACACTGAGTCATTTTTAGCTTTAATTTCTATGTGACGAAAAATAATTTAACACCTACAGTTGACAGACTTACCGAGTAACTGACGAACTTAGACTTTGGCTGTTCCATCTTAAACCGATGAAATAGTGTTTTTTTCAAATGGAAAAACTTGTCATCGTATTTTTATGACAAAAAACATCTTAAAATTTTTTTCGTTGTAAATGTATTTTTTCAGTCGGAATCAGTAAAGTTATTTCATAAGACGCCTCTGGTCACCGGATCATAATTCAATAAAGAATAGTAGCCATGCTTCTGTTGAATTCATTTTGTTTTATTATCTCTTTTAAACTCGTCCCAGGCTTTCGTTTGGCCGTGTGGTCTTGCACTTAGAACCGCTTGCCATGGATCAAAACACTAGCAAATGTTTCTGAGATATTATTTATTTGTTAATAAGTGGGTGATACTTTCTAAATCAGGTTAGATTTGTATATAATAGGTAAGGTCAAGGTTGGCTTAGGTTTGGTTAGGTGAGGTTAGGTTAAGTGAGATTAGGTTAGGTTATATGTTAATGAAGCTAGCCACTGTCATTTTGGTGGAGAAAAACATGCTGGCGTAAAAGTTGAAAAGTTTGAGTATTTTTTTAAAGGATTTCTCAATTTAAGCATTTAAATAATATACGGTATATTTTCGGCACGTTCCAGAGAGATACTCTCAGTATCGCTCTGGTGTAAGATCACCATTCTGAATTGCTTTAAATGGCTTTAGTCGTGTTTGGTGACAAGAACTGAATAGCCAGGTACTTCCCCACCATCTCCTACCCCTCCTCGCTACATCGAACATCAAAACATACACCAATTGGGCATGCCATAGTTTCGCTGGCTCCAGATGGTTGGGATCATTTGGTTCTCTGGCACGGTATTTATATTTAAAAGGTTAGTTAGATCAATATCTTGAACAAGGAAACAACGGGAAAATCTTCAGTGGGAGTCCAGTGGTATTGTGTAAATACGTGTTGAAAAGTGATCAAAAAGTGTTAAGACGAGACAATACCCTAAAAGAAACACAGAATCTTAACGACGTAAGTGAAGCAGCCGTGCACAAAAATATGCGATGTGAGGCCCTGTGTTTTGGATAGACCTGTGGTTGAATTTGCTCGTGTAAAAACAATATTCGGCGCGGGGCCCGGCGTAATGGATGGACCTACGGTCGACTTTGCACCAGCAGGCCTAGAAAATCGATCTTTTCGTGGGGTGTTTTTAAAATTATTTTTGACAAACATATTACTAAAATCTGAAATGTTTCTAGAGGAATCCTTCGTGAACTTAATCTGATGCTTACCGCTAATTTTGCAGTTAAAAAACGTTTTATAAAATTTTCAAACCGTTTTACATAAAATATTTTAATGGTAAGGTTCCATTTTTATTAATATTAAATATAAATAACTTGCATACATAGAGATCCCTTTAGAAACATTTGAAATTTTAGTAATACGTCCATCAGAAATAATTCAAATGTGAGCGTCGAGCAAACCCCCGATATTAGTCTTTTCTCGCCTTAACATGGTCACATTGACACTTGAGATAGAAGATAGATATACAATAATCAAATAAGTCACATATTCGACAGATAGACATTAGTTTAATTAATTAGTTTACGGAAAAATTTGTATAGCGCCGCTTTTGTGAGATATCACCTTAGGGGTGCTTTATAGTTGATGTAGGTATTAAAAATAATATAAATATTACAAAAATTAAGTGAAGTTAAGTTAAGTAAAATGAAGAACAAGAACAGGTGACACGATGATAGAATATGGAGACTCTGCAGCAAGAATCCTATGTGGTGGATAAACTGGACCAGCTGCTGCAGCGAGAGAGTCCACCGCGTCCACCAACAGTGCCAGCAAGAGGTTCGTCATCCGTACAGGTATGAGTCTACTGCTAACAAAGCTCTGACACAATATCCTCTCACAGATACCAGACCTTGGCAGCACAGCTGTGACGTTCGACGAAGATGGAAACTTTGCAGCAAGAATCCCTTTATAAATATTTAAATAATTTATTGTACAAATATTACCTTTCATCACGGTAGCGTACATAATATTTGTGGTGCATACGGTCATTATTGTTTTTATTATTATTTTGTACACATTCATCATTCGAGTAGGTAGTACGAAGCTAAGCCACCTTACATATGAGTAATTTAAATGTAAAAATAGTAACTTCTTATTCTAATTACTTTCTTTCTTCCGAGTTTAATATACAAATTAATACACACGTTAGCCCTCAACCATGAGATTTATAATTAAAACACTGAAAAAATGATCCTGTTAAAGTGATAATATGACATTTTTCTGATAAAATATTAGTCGAACACGTGCTCACGATATATTATCATAATATATCGTGAGCACGTGTTCATTTCCTAATAAATATCACGATGGAATGATCATCGACAATATTAGTATCTCAATATCAATATCAGTATTTGTATGAACACGTGTTCCGCCGTCCTCATAAAACATTCGTTTTTAATTGATACTTTTTTTGATAAAGTATTTTTTATCAATAATTTTCTCAGTGTACTTTTGGAAAATTTCACAACAAAGTGGGCATACATTTTGAACAATAGTATTTGCCGATAGTGACTTGCACTCCTGCACAGGTGTTCTGCCCGGTCTTACCAATTATCCAAAACTCTTGACAATACCTTTTAGCTGTGCAGTAGTAAGCTATTTATTGCAGTGCTAAGAGATGCCTCCCGCGAAAGCTTTTAACACTGCCATAAAACTGGTTAGTATCGATGAAGTGTGAGCTATCAATCAAAGATAATATGAAATATTGAAATGTATTTTATAAATTATTGTCTATTGATGAGTAACAGCTGCCAGCTGAATTACATGGCGAAGATTGGTATCTTGCCAAATAATTTGCAGGTGGAGTTTTTTTGGAGTATCACACACTAAACCAAGAAAATAATAATAATAATAACTTAGCATTTATATAGCGCAGTTTAGTGTGATTTCATTTCAAATGCGCTTTACTATAACAAACTTAAAAACGGTAATTCAGTGTTAGTGGGCATTACCCGATACAGATCTATTATTATAAAAATAAATATACTGTTTATAAAAAGTGATGAAAAAACTAAGAATAATAATTACAGCAGGGCAGGACAAAACAAGAATAATAATTACAGCAGGACAGGACAAAACAAGAATATTAAAACTAAAACATAATATAAAACAGGAGGCAGTTTTTGCTCAGAAATGAGAATCTTCTGAGCAGACATTTTAAAAAGGTACAATAAGGAGGCAACCGAAATCAAACAATTACGAAAAGTTTGAGAATATGGCTTATTATAAAATATTGAAAAGAAGTTAAGATTTGTGAATGGTAAGATTTATTGAAATAATTTTGTTTTAAAGCCCGTTTAAATTCAGCTAAATTCTGGATATTAAGAAAGTCATATAAATAATGTAAAATACCAAACTTTTTTATATATATATAAATAAATATTGAAAAAATAAATATAGGTAAATAATATTGAAAAAAAAAAGTAAATAAATAAATATTTTAACTGAAACCCATTCTCCTTATTTTGGAGCTAGTCCAAAGGATTTTTTTTATTTGTTTTAGCAATTATATATACCTTCACTTAAATTGTTGACAGTTCGTCCTGCAAATCTGCATCCATTGACAGGCCGTGACATCGTAAAATATACAATTATCGGATTGGTATTATCACAAGTCAATGTTTTCAGGGTGACAGAGGATATATGAATCCATCCCCCCCACTGAGGTGAAAGGCTATAGGCCGAGAAAATCTGGATGGAGAGGTCAAAGAGTCTTCGTCAACCGGCCTCTCACTGCCCGGTCCGCCACGCAGCTAAGATCTGGATAAACCTCACCTCGCATGAACCCGTCATCTCCGATAAATCACCAAACGTTGCGATTTGGGGTGACTAAGGCAGAGGTGTGGGCTATCCAATGAAAGGTTCACGGGGTGACGGTACCGATACTCGCTTTAAAAATTAGCTTCTTGTCACTCTAGCTCCTTCGGGTTGAAATTTGCAGTGTAAATTTTGACCCGATGAGAGATAATGATGCCCGATGCCCCGCTGGGAAAATTAACAGTGTCACGATATCCTGATCTCGCATTCTTCCTTTAAACAGGTTACTAATAAAATATATTGTTATTTTTTAAAGAAACTGTGTCGCAAGAATAAATATATCATAGGATAGGTAAGATTTTGTTAGATTAGGTTAGTTTATGTTAAGTTAAATGATAGGTTAAATTAGGTTTGGGTTAAGTTAGGCAATGTATGTTTTATACACTCTTTGGGAGCGTTTTACAACATTAATATCTATTATTCTCTGATTGTTAGGGCATTCTTTATGAGCTTGAATAATACAATACAAAAATAACAAAAGATCCAACAATCTTCGAATCAAACTCATTTGATTAAAGTCCATAGATGTCGTTTTAATTCTGGCCAATCGATCAGGAATTCCTCAAAAGCTCTGGTCCATTGAGTGATCCGGGAATGTTTTTAAATCCCTTCAGATCATATTTAGAAGAATGCACGAACGCTATTAACGTTTATATGAAGACTATAATCTGAATAGGGCATTGTGCTTCAAAAGTTTTAAATCATAGTTCATAGGAAGCAAACTAGAAAAGTACCGAGTACACTATACATTATCAATTTAAAAATTTTGAAAAAATATTAATGATTGTTTCTATTTTAATAATTGTATCTAATCTAACCTTTACTGAACCAGATCAACTTATTTAAATAATTTTTTTAGTAATAATTGACAGCATCAAGCATAATAATAGCATTCATCAAGATCAATTAAGCTCAAGTAAAATACCAATGTTTTTTCACGAGGTAGGTATGTGTTTACGTAGGAACACGTAATAGGTACCTGTTATTTTATACCTAGGTATGTGTTTACTAAGGTACACGTAACAGATACCTAGGTATTTGTTTACGTAGGTACACATAATAGGTACCTGTTGTGTTTACGTAGGTACACGTAACAGGTACCTAGGTAGTTATGTGTTTACGTAGGTAAACATAACAAGTACCTAGGTAGTACAACAGGTAACGAGGTAGGTATGTGTTTACGTAGGTACACGTAATAGGTACCTGTTATTTTATACCTAGGTATGTATTTACTTAGGTATACGTAACAGATACCTAGGAAGGTATGTGTTTACGTAGGTACAAGTAACAAAATTTACTGTTGAAAATTTTATCTGTTCTTTAAAATGATTATTATTTAAGACGAATCCGTGTTTGTTTTTATTGTACATATTTTGTATTTTACGGTATTAATAATAAAGAAAATATCGTTTACACGCGCGAGCGGCCTCTTTGTTGTAACCACAAGTAGGTTTTACTTGAGAGGACAAAAAATAAATCTTTTGGACGCTGCGTGAATATTAAATATTCTCATGTTCAGGGAAGGATGACGTAGGTGCCTACTGTCTACTGCATGAAAATGGAAACGGTGATGCTTGCTTTTGCTTTCAAATTCTGCAGAAAGCTCGCTGAAAACATGACAAGATTCCAATATTTCTTATTCAATCCTGATATTTAAAAACCTCCTTCTAATAATAAAACAAAACCGTTATCATAAATGAACCACATTTAGATGTAAAAAATATTCAATTTCGTACTATAAAACAATTGATCCATAAAATCTTCAACATCTCACTTTTCATGAAATGTCATCACATCATGAAAAACTTAAAGTACTTAATTAAACATGTGTAAGTAGAAAGTATTGTAAAATAAACAAATTTTACATCCAATTAACTAACATTATGCTTAAGCGTTGAAAATTCTTTTATTTATTTATTTTGTCAAATTTATCAATTTTCCTCAAAAAAATATATTTTTTAAATTTAATAAATGGTCTCTGAGACGTAGTTAGTAACCTTCAATTGAATGGAATTGAACAGAAGTAAAAAGTAGTTGATTGTATTTAACAGTTTAATGACATTTTTACTTTCACCTACCCCTCGTCAAACTTGCGGTGTTCCATGACTCGAAGGCAGATCCGCTTCGAAGATAGGCCTTATTTAGTCGGGAAGTGTTGTAGTAAATCGTCTGCCTACCCCTGCCGAGACTGCAGCCATGATTGCATTCTCGCACACCACTGACTAGTGATGAATCCAGTGGAGCCTATTATGATTTTAGCGATTATACAAAACCAAAAACAATGAAGAGTTTAGCGATATCAGGATCAGACCTAAAAACTTCTCTTCCCTCTTTAAGGAACGTTAGAGGATCAATAAAGTGGAGGGGAGGAGATGGATAAGTTAAGGGAGTGTTAGAATATTCGGAACATGCCCAACTCTATCTGGTTGTCCACACTGCTTAAACGTCTAAAATGATTCAAATGAAAAATATTAAATAAACATCGTGTCGAAATTGACATCAATTTTTTTTTCAAAACTATAAAAAACCATGTAGAATCTTCCCTCTTGGCCACATATCAAAATCAATATCTATCACCATCTACAAAGAAACCCTGAAACTTTCCATATTACTTTCAAAAGGACGAAACAAACCTCTCGTGAGAATGTTTCGAGTACATAACATTCACTATATTGGCAAAATTCTGCGGTAGCCCCAAGAATTTGACTAAATTTCTCGAATCTCTTGTTTTCATTTTACTTCACTTGACGCAAACTTGATTTTTTCTTGTTTTTTATTGTTGTTCTTGTTTTTTATTGTCATAGATGACAATCATTCTTTCAACTTTTGGTAGCAATCACGTTCACACATACGCGACAAATACGCATTTTTCTGAAATAGAATGACGTTACAGCAGTTACTATATTAAATTATAAGGGGATCCTTTCCAATCTTGATCTTGTTGACTTCAGTCCCTGGGAAAAAAGGTTCAATCTACAGTCAAACAAAAAAGAATCTTTGAATTTTGTGTATATTAGCCAGTATATTAGATGGCGCAAATAGGTCGAAAATTGAAAATAGATGTATTACGTACAGAGAAAAAACTTTGTTTTTTACATGTAGATTTTTATTTACAAAACAAGTTTATACATTTACACTATAATAGTTCATTTTTATATGTAGGTCCATTTCCTAGGACATCCAAAGACAACTGTAAAAAATTACATAAATATTTTTTTGGTTTGACTGGGAATTATACCTTCATCCCCAGGGACTGACTAAAATGAGTGCTATCACTTAATTCAAATCATTATTGGATGTTACCGAGATTTATCTCGGGCATTAACTGCTGTAAATTTTTATGTCACACAAATTCAGAAAAATGCATGTGTGTGCGTGAATGTGTATCACATTAATAGAATCATCGACATCGACAAGTGTCAACGCGATCGGATGTCGGGAAGGGGGTGAATTTCCACTTTCAAGTTTTCATCTCATTAATTCATTAATTAATTTATTCATTCAATCAAGAAAAAAAAATTCAAATAAAATTATTAAAAAAAAACGCCACTGGATCGATTTTATAGTTGCAGGTTCGGCATACTTCGAGACGGTCGGTGATAGGACAGGAATGATTTGATGGGTATTTGGTTCATTGTAATGGGGTAGATTTTAATCTGATGATACATTTGAATGAATTTACAAGTATAAGGTAATCGGGATAATAATTTGTTCTTTTGCATGGGCCACATAAACACAAAAAGAATTTTTTGTTTTAATTTTTAACCACTCGGGAATAAACAAAAAAAATCGGTCGAATCCCAAAACGTTATACTTTTTTTGAAAGCAGATGTAAGACTCCCATAACGTAGAACCTGTATTTACATTCGCTTAACACGAAATAATTCGTTTAGTTTGTAATTTTTTCTATATTTTTTTAAATATTAAATATAACAAATTGAAGTGACAGTACTTTATTGACACCTTTTTAAAAATTCATTTTTCAATTTACCTTATTTAAATCCAATAAGAAGACATGGCACGATTAAATAAATCTAATGATTGTGTGATGTGGCGTATGAATATGTACGTGTGAATGAATGAAGGGGTGTAAATATTGTGTATAACGTGGAAGAGAATTGTAGAAGAAGTCAAGGAAGGTTGGTAGGCAAGACTTTTAGGGTTAAGGAACACCTAAGGTAATTGAATAATAATAATTATTGTGAATTTGCCAACCACATTTTCGAAACATGTTATTATTTTGTTATAAATAAAGAATTAAAAATTTAGGTGCTTTTAAAAAGTGTCATTAGTCAATTAAATATTATTTAGTAAAATTTTGTTTTTTAATAGCGAACTCATAATTTTGTTTTCACAATTTTTTTATAATACTTATTTTTTTGTTTGTTATTTAGACATCTTAGTTATTCCTTGATTTTTGTGTTAATTTATAAAAGTTTTCGACACATACATAAATGCAATTATTACCAATTTTATAAAATATTTACGTTATTGTTATTTTATAATAATAACCGCTCATCGTATTGTTTTTGTGTATACGTAGGTACTGAAATATGATTTAAGATTTTCACGGCCAAAAGTATTTTTGTTATTTGTTTTTGGGGTGTTATGCCGTGTTGCGCTAACTCCTTCTTTAGCCAACGTTTCGGACAGCATTGCAGTGTCCATCATCAGGGCAGATATGTTATTTGAGGTTGTGTTAAAATGTGAGCTTATGTATGAGATGATATTATGTATGTGCTCACATTTTAACACAACCTCAAATAACACATCTGCCCTGATGATGGACACTGCAATGCTGTCCAAAACGTTGGCTAAAGAAGGAGTTAGCGCAACACGGCATAACACCTCAAAAAACAAATAACAAAAAAAAACGTAGGTACTTATTTTGTTTATGCTTGTTTGTCTAATTTTCATTATACGTTTATACCGATGAAGAAACCGTAAGTTTCAAAACACGTCAATTATTTTTATTTAATAGTGTTGTATAGAAAGTTTTTTTTTTTTATTTCTTGCTTGAGCAATACAGATTAGTTATAAAACTCGTAGGGCGGGAAGAACTTACAATAGATAGGTGGGAGTTAATACGTACAATTTTACGTTGGTATTTTGATATCAAAATTATAAGTTTCACATAAGAAACAGTACAAAAATAAAAAAAGTAATCAAAAGTTTCACATAAAAAAAAACAGTACAAAAATAGATAAAGGGAGGGTGGAACAAACAAGAAAAAACAAAAAAGAAAAGATACAGGGATGTATACATAAGTACAAAGCCAAGGTAAAAATTTACAAAAAGGTACTTACATTAAACATTATCCATTGGTAAAAATAGATTTTGCTCGATTACCAATACAGGGGATAGAAAAGGAGAGAGAAAGAAACAAGAGAAAACAAAAGACAAGATTACATATTTTCGTTTTTACATGTTTTTAAAAAATATTCTTTTGAATTTTTTTCTATATGCTTGCTATTTTTAAACATATCTGGTAGAGAGTTATATAGTGTGTAGGCAATATAGTTAAGAGCTTTTATTCCATATTTTATAGTGTGCGTTAGATAAATGCGGATTTTATTGCTATTACTTGTATTGTGGCTGTAGATTTCTTGATTGTAAAGTAGCTTGATGTTAGTGTAGGTTGATTGTTGGGTGATTTGTAGAATGATGGTCGTAATTTCATGTTTGGGAAGGACTATGATTGGAAGGATACCGGAAACTGAATAGGTGTCCTTGACATGTGTGTCCCATGAAAGACTAAAAACATTATTACCAAGAAAAGTTTTTGATTTTCATTAAATACGCAAGGTTAAATACGAAACGAAATATAATTTCTCATGATCTCGTCAATTACTTTTATAGTATATCTGTTGGAGGATAATCATTATTTTTATTGGACACATATAAAGGCGTCGGAGTCTCTCGCAATAAGTCATTGTCAATGATTCCGCAGTAAATTAATTGAATTCAGGCAATATGGAAATGAACATAAAACGGTTTTTATACTGGCAATTTAATAATTTCTTTGTTCTTACCGCCGCCCTCTTTTCAGAGAGTCAAGACGCGCTTTAACTTACGGCCAACATGGTGAATAATTAATGTCATGGGTGGTGCATAAAAAAATATGAATATTGCTAAGGAAGCGAGAATTTTAGTGCATTAAAAAATGAAGTATTTCTGATTTTTTTACTACAATTGATCTATTTTCAATTTTTAGTTGCGCCATCTCTTGGGCCGGCTAGTAGCCAATTTCAAAGACATTTTTTTTATATCACTGAGGATTGAACCTCATCCCTAGGGGCTGGTTCTTAAACTGCGGGGAACTTTTAAAATGTCATTCAAAACTTAAAAAAAAATTGTTGTTAAACCGAATTTAATTTCGTATATTTACTGCTATAATATCATCCAATCGCGTGTGTGTACGTGATCGCCACTAGAATTTGATAAAATGCATTGCAATCAACAACGAGTCTATATGCAGGGTTAATTACCACTTCCAAGATGGCATTAAATTTATTTATTCATATTAAAAATTATTTTTGTGTATTTTAGACTCCGACTCCGAAGACTCCGTGACTTAAGGGCGCAAGGATCTTGACTATGAATCCGGAGTTCGCGGGTTTAATTTCCGACGTGCGCAAGTAAATGTAACTTGATTAATTTTATTAATATTGTTTCCTACTTAATTCAATTAAAATATAACTTGCGGCACGTTCCAAAGTGGAAGATACTCTCAGTATTGCCGTGGCGAAATACCAGGCTTAACATATGCAGAAAACATGCTTTCATTTTATTTTGTTATGCACGGGGAAAAATTACTGATGTGAAATATTGTTAATTTATTAAAAAAACTGGTTAAATTTTTCGTTTTCCTGTTAAAAATGGGACTGGAAACCCATAACGAATGATTTGAAAAATTCCATAACAAACCATAAGTAAAGCAATAAGCAATAGTTTCGCATCTCGTCCATTATATTCATTCGGACAAGGGCACCTGCGTGAACACATGTTCAGAAATATTCTGAATGATTAATATGCGTACTGTACAGGGCCCGCAGATACTTTAATAGTACACAACTGCTCACCCTGTACAAATCGCAAGTGCGCCCTACTGTCGAATTTGGCAGCCATCTCTGGTCTGGAGCCCCAAAATACCTGAAAAAAACCCTTGACTCTGTGCCGAAACGGGCGGTCCGTTTGATAGATTCCCCAATCTTAACAAACGGACTGCAATCTTTAGAGCACAGGCGTCAGGTAGGTATGCTGTCCTTGTTCTATCGGTATTACAATGGAAGATGCTCTGAGGAACTAGCGTCATTGATCCCTTCGGCACCGGTGCGTAGTCGGGATACACGCCAAACGCGCGCCCAACATTTGTACACAGTTGACACTTGTCACATGAGAACGGGTCGCTTCTACGATTCATTCTTAAGTTCAACAGCTCGGCTGTGGAACGAACTGCCGGCCTCTGTGTTTCCTCCCTCCTACAACATGGGACTCTTCAAGACCCATGTTCACTCCTTCCTCTCCACAAAAAGACCCTCCACACAGCATCCCCAAAGATGACATAGGCCCTGAGGGAAATTATTTTCTTCAGGGCCTCCTGTGTGGAGTAAATATATATAAAAAAATATATTGTTATTAAGTAAAAAAAAATTAAAATTTAAAATGTTTATTTTTCTAACCACCAATCTGTAGTATGAAAATAATGTTCTTGAGACTTTATCTTCTTAAAGCAACGATTTTTCATATGGATCCGATATAGTTTCCATATCAATTGTTATCTGACAATATGTCCCATTTAATTTTTTTTATATGGGTCCGATATAGTTTCCATATCAATTGTTATCTGGCAATATGTCCCATTTATTTTTCATATGGGTCCGATATAGTTTCCATATCGATTTTTATCTGGCAATATGTCCCATTTAATTTTTTTACAAGTTTTTAGCGGCAATTTGAAACTGATGTCGCCAGAGATAGTACACAATGTCCATTACGAAACATGTATTAGTATTATTTATTTCGGAGAGAAAACATTTACTATCTACTACGGGTGAGGTCAACGTATTGCTTCAAAGGGCTGTCAAATGGGGGAAAATAAGATAGATAATAATTTTTTAAATTTTATAATCACAGTTAACAGAACCAATAATAACTACACATTATGTTTAGTTAAGTAATAACAATACTTAAAAATTAATTTATAAAATCTATGCCAGGTCGAAAGTTATTTAATAGCACACGGAGAAATCTCTCTTCAAATGATTGGTATTCCTGTTAAAAACGGGACTACAGGCCTTTAACAAATAAATTCAGAGATTTCTTAAAAAACTATCAGAAAAACTAGAATGTGTTATAGCGATGTGGGAACACTTGTTCCTTAAAATTCTAATATTTTCGATTTTCGTCATTATACAGGATTTTCAAATAAGAGGTGTTATTTTGAATAGCTCGCTATTTCGGTAGATGTTACTTTTGAAGCTGTTATTTTTTAACATTTGACAAGTAAAAACTACGCCATTAATAAAAATGGAACGATACACGCTTCAACAATGCATTGAAATTATTAAAATTCACTTGAGTGAATCAAATGCAAATCATCTTGAGTGATGACGCCCATTTCCACCTCGGTGGCTTCGTCAACAAGAAAAATTGTCACATCTGGGGCTAGGAAAACCCAAGAGTTATTTTTGAAAAGCCTTTTTATCTTCAACGTGTGACTGTTTCGTGAGGTTTATGGTCCGGCGGAGTCATTGGACCTTACTTTCTCGAAAATGAGGCTGGAGCAAGAGTTACGGTGAATGGATTGCGCTATCGAGAGATGATTAATGATTTTTTTATGGCCAAAATTGGACGCTATTGATCTGGACAACGTTTACTTTCAACAAGACGGCGCTACGTGCCACACAAGCAACGAAACCATTGATCTTTTACGATTGAATATCAAAATAACACCTCTTATTGGAAAACCCTGTATAATAATATCAAAAACGACGCTGCATGAACACGTGTTCCGATGTATTATGAAAGTACTAATGGTGTGTAAGGAAATGGAATGCTATCACGTTTTTCACTGGATTTTAATAAATCAGCAATACTTATTTTCAGAATCATTTTTCCGAGCGACATTACCAATGGTAGGTTAGTTCTGTATATCGGAATAACAAAAGTCCTGTGCCTGCGCGCTCTTGTAAATTTGTCGGGAGAATAAAACTCAAATCTTTGTATAATATCAGTGATATCATGACCGTTCAGAAGATTATGTGTTGTTATCAGTAAAGCAGTTTTCCTTCTATGGTGAGGTGAGGCTATTTATAGCCGGCATATCGGACAGAAAGGCTGATGGATATAACTTAAGATATACCCAGCATACCGGACAGAAAGGCTGATGGATATAATTAGGGATATACCCAGCTTACCGGACAGAGAGGCTGATGGATATAACATGAGATATACCCAGCATACCGGACAGAAAGGCTGATGGATATAATTAGGTATATACCCAGCATATTGGCAGAGAGGCTGATGGATATAACCAGGGATGTACCCCGCATATTAGGCAGAAAGGCTGATAGATATAATTAGGGATATACCCAGCATACCGGACAGAGAGGCTGATGGATATAACCAGGGGTAATACCCGAAGTCAGAAACATCTTTTGTGCTTTCTCTACCATTTTTAGAGTAAGTAAATTCCACTGGTCCCCATATTATTGAGCCGCTTGCCAAAATGCTACGTACTAAAATATAGTATAAGCACACGAATCGCGACTGAGCTGCAAAAATGGCTGGAGTTGCTTACCACAAATCCCAGCACTCTCAAAGCTTTGCTGCATAGCGTTTCTAAGTTGACATGAAATGTTAGGTACGTATCAAACCTTAAACCTAAATCTTTCGAAATAACAATGTGCTTAAGAGATGAATAAGACTTTACGCAGTTATATAACATCGTTGTATTTACTTTGGTGTTGCACATAATGCCAGATTGCACATATTGCCAGATCACCATCGATATGGGATCGGTGTGAAAAAAAGCATCGTGTAAAACGCCCACAATAGAAGATAGTGGAAGTGTGAGAATCTTGATGCGACGGTGATAGATTATTATTACTTTAAAAATAGGACACCGTAAACAAGAAGTTTTAATACAATATTTTCCTGTGCCACCCGGCCATCTTCAACGTCATCTAAAAAGACAATAAAAGATCGCCAGAAAAATAGTAAAACAAATAAAATTAATACTTAGAACCTGATAATTGGCCCTGCTGGCGTGTTGCTGCTCACTAAACAATATTTTTATTGCTTTTCCTCAGCACAGACTACACAGATAATATAATATTATCCTTTTTTACCACAATAGTCTCGTCTTATTCCTTGTAAAGATACCAATCTCTCGCCTCTGCCGTATGAAGTCTGATACGTTTTGAATAAATATGACTTTAGATTTACGTGATCAAGTTTTCTTGATGGTTTATTGTAGTGTTGCAACACGATTCGTGATTTGGTGATGGGGTTAATGATTTAGTGTCGTGAAATATGATACCATATTTATTTGTGTTATATTTTATTTTAAAGACATCACAAAACATGCAAGGACCTAAAGTGATCTTAAATGCTTAATGGTCTATCTAAATACTCTGATAACGGACGTTTGCTTGAGGCTCAAATTTTTATTAATTCCGGTGAATTCGTAAAATTAATCTATTTTTTTTATTGCAGACCGGTACCCACGGATGTAAGCTATTTATATTTATGATTAAAAATAAATGTATACTATGTAAAATTTGCGGTAATCATCAGGTTTTTTTCGAGATGTTGAATTATTAACTTCCCGAAGTATTCATATTGAAACATGTGACATTTTAGTAATCCGTTTATAAGAGTTAATTAAAATAAACCCCGCGGAAATATCAATTCTCAACAGCGAACTCAAATTTGCTTTGAATTTAAGTATCATTTTCAAAATTGGAACTGATTTTACGAATAATAATTCAGACAAGCTACCTATAATATAATAATTATTTTAATAGAAAATTAAATGTCGTTTTCAAAATTGGAATTACATTATCTCGTAATTTTTAACGGTTCTGCGCAAGAATTATGTGTGAATTTCAAGTGCGTAAAAAAGTATAAAGCACCAAAGAAAAATGATATTTTTTGTAACTAGGTACTACGGAAAAACAATCAAAAGAATTATAATTCTATTGTTATCATCAAAAGAAATTATTTTTGGGGAAATGTGTTTTAGTGGTTCGAATATATTTCACCTATTTTATTTTTTTTAATTACTCAACGCAAAAAACATAGATATCTATAGAGCATGTTTAACAATGGTATCACTTGATCGATTATGGGTATCACTTTATCAATTATGGGTATCGGTTTATCAATTTAAAGTGTTAACCCTTCCAGTGTTTTAGGGTCATATATGACCGGGCGTCCATATTTTATAAAAGTATTTTTATATTTTTTTCCATCAAACGGAAATACGTAATTTTTTGACGTTAGAAAGATAAATAATAAATCTTTCCGAAAAATAGCCAAAACTATTAATTCATATTTCGCTCCGCCATCGTTACCGATACGTTATGATCGTTACAATCGGTTTAGCTTTAAACATTATTATTAATTGAAGTTACAGTTTTCTTACAAATTCCTCAAAAAAAGTAATGTGTTTTCGAAATATGGAGTGCTGTCAATTTTTCCACGATAGGAGTAAAAAATTTAGTTAAAATGTGGTAAGCGCTTTTGACAACATTTTTCACGTTTTATTTTAAAATTTTATTATTTATAAATAGTTATATTTATTTTTAAAGATAATTTTATCTATTTTTCTAAAACAGTGTTTGTTTTTAAGGAAAATTATAATATTAAGATGTATATAACGCATTGAAATACACAGATAATATTGCAAACTTAACAAAAATCTCGAAAGTACTAAATGGTTAAATTTCGCTGTTTTAAAAGAACCACTTTATATACACAAATGACCTAAAAGATATTCCTGTTCTTAAAAATTAAAACATTTTATTTATCTGATGTTGAAAACGATTCCTTTGGATTTCGCGGTACTTTTATGGACTGTAAATCAAACATATTTGTAATTTTTTATAATGAATCACGCACACTAAAGGCCTGAAGATGATAACTGAAGATTATCCGAAAGGTTGAGCCGTGATTTTTGCAGATTCATAACTTAGTAAGTGTTAAGATTTTTTTTTAAATATCTTCAAACCTTATGATAGTGCATTATTAAAATGGATTTGTAATTTTGGTAGGTACCTACTTATATATTCGATGTAAATTAATTTCACTGAAAATTTATTCCTCTCTCGAATACAGTTTGATGTTTTGCCATTTTTTGCGAATATCGCATAAAATTCTCGACCATCTGGAGCCTTTGGGGCTACGATACCCCCAATTGGGTATGTTGTGTGATTGAATTTAGTGGAGAAGGGAAGGAGATGTTGAGGATGAATGTAGGGTAGTACCGTATCAGTATTCAAATTCGGTAGTACTACTGTTCAGATCTGGTAACCAAATACGGCTAAAGCCGGTTATAAAGAGGATTGCAAGCCTTTGACGAATGACTTAAATGGCAGTAAAATACGAATGTGTGGTCGCGATGTCGGAACACGGGTTCATAAAATTTATAATATTTTCGCCCTTCATCATGGTATATTTATTATCAGGACAAATGCAGATACATGAATATGTGTTTCGATAAATTAGGAATGTACTAAAAGTTTAAGAGGAGACGGCCTGCAATCCCGTTTTTAATCGGATTTTAATAAATCAGCAATACTCATTATTCTCCGTGTGAATGGTGGTCTTTTACTAGGGCACAAGAGTACCCGAGGCAGGGCACGAGGGCACTAATAGTTTATTTTTCTCTGATAGAAACACCCGTGCCTTTGCGGAAGAAATGCTTCGAAGGAGCCAGAAAGATTTAAAAAATTTATGCTTAGTCATACTATTAATTAAATTTAAAAGAAAAAACTTTACTTTCTGTTCATATGAACAGATATCTATTAGGGTGTCTAGCACAGTGAAATCGATAACTTTCCGATATCGGATTGATGATTTTATACCGATCTTCCGATAATGATCGCGGTGATCGATATGCAAAACGCCATTGGTAACGCAATAAATCAGAATCTGTATACACTGGCAACACTGACGCATCTCTATATGAATTGACATTCCGAAACGTCATATGGCCACGTAAAAGTTAAAAATAATAATAAATTAACAATTTGGAATTGAAATATAGCTCATATCTCAGAAATGCACAAAATAATTTGCAAGGCAGATAGAAATATTACACCTTTAAATTTATACGATGAGAATGCAAACATTTTTATAAATCCCAACCAGGAATTATTAGATTCCTGGTCAAATAAAATTTTACACGCAAAACACTTCAATTATCTCAACCAAACGTATGTTGACAAAATTTCGTCAAACAAATGGTTGAGTATTGAAGAGTTGAGCGCAGAAATAGAAGGATTTATGCTTGCCATTCAGGATAGAGTCATTAATACTAAAAATTATAGAAAGCATATAATCAAAGATACAAATCAAATTGATGATTTGTGTAGAAAATGTTTGGCTTTTCCGGAAACTATAGAACATATTATATCGGGATGTTCTATATTAGCACCGTCCGAGTATACATTTAGGCACAATCAATTTTTAAAAATAATTCACCAAAATTTGGTAATTAAACATAACTTGATTGACTGCCGTAATGTAGTACCATATTATGAATACGAACCAAATTCATTTTTAGAAAACGAATTTTATAAAATATATTATGATAAAACTATACTAACAGACCGAGCGATTAGTCATAATAGACCCGATATAGTTTTACATGACAAAATTAAAAAAATAACTTATATCATTGATGTTGCTATTCCAAATTCCTGTAATATTCAAAAATCTGTTAGTGAAAAAATAAGAAAATACACAGATTTAGGAAATGAAATAAAAAGAATTTGGCATTCTCAGACTATAAAAATATTACCATTCGTTATTTCGGCTACTGGCATTATACCTAGCTCTCTAATTAAAAATTTAGGCGTATTAGATGTATCAAAAAAATTATATATAAATATGCAAAAGTCGGTCATTTTGAATACATGTAGGATAACAAAAGATTTTTTAAATATTTATGTTGAGGGATCAGTAGGATTTATAGGCCCTGTTAGAAGTTCTACCGAGCCGAACCCTCTGATATGAAAATATCTGGAGTCGGTGAATTATTTTCCCATTTGATCTCTGGTGAGTTGACGTGTTGTTCTTGTATTGTTTAGTATTTATTTTGCTTATATAATGCACTTACATAATGTTGATTGACTAGATGATCATTTGTGGAAAAGTGAGTGGAAGGGTTAAGTTTTTCCTTTGGGGAAGATTTAACCCGGACAACTAAATCGGAAGTTAAAAAAAAACTTTTATATACATTGCCAGTCGGCATGTACTTTTTGACACTAAATATGAAGTAAATTATTATAATTAATAATAACTGAGAACTTTGTATCTAGAAGATGTAACGGGATCAATTGATCGCGTCTTAGGTGAATTTATAAAGTCTATGGATCGTGTTTACGATTTCTTTCAGTTCTAAGAGCTTTGTTAGTTCACCCCAACTCATTAGTAATCCAGTTATTTTGCACAACTATCCAAAAAGTTTATTAATTTATTATCCAAAAAGTGCTTATTGACAGCTTATCCGACAACTTGGATAAGCTGTCGCTAAAAGTAGCGGTTTTTATCAACCAACTGTCGGAATCATATTCTGCCCGTACTCGCAAATACCGCTGAAAGACCATAGATGACGTATTTCGATAATTTCGTATTGAAATAGGGCTTTACCAACCGTCTGTGCTAGAACTCCTGAACATTGCGTCATAACTCTAAAAAACGTATAATAATGAAAAATCTCTAGGTAATGAAATATTTACTATTATAGACTGGCACCATATTAGTATGTTAATTATTTCATTGTTCTAGCTAGCGATGGTAAAGAATTAAAACACGAGATTATAAATGTGCGTTGAAAAATCCAAGTGCGTTGAATTCTTGTTTCATAATTTATTTCCAAATATTTCCTTTGTTTGCTGCCCAATAAATGTAAGATTCTGATAAAACGATTGTATAAAATTATTTTTCGACGATAATTTAGAGCGATTATGTTGTATAAATGTATTAACCTGTGTACCTACTAGACTACCTGGAGTGTAAAAAAGTCATAGAGCTCTAAAATTAGAGGCACTATTGCGCAGCTACTAATATCTCGTCGAAATGTGTTTCACTATTGCGATAAGACCAGATTCGGTAGTTTCGGGTCGTTCGGCGTTAAAGCGTTTGGAGAGTTGGAGGTCAATTAGAGGTAATAAAGTGAAACCTATTATTTCGCTTTGTGACTTATCTAAATATAATACAGCAATGACATAAGCTGGATGAATAATGAATTGATTTTAATTTTTAAATTATTTTTAGTTAGATGATTTGGCGTTTTATATTAAAAAAAATCAAATTATCCTTAATGCATAAAACGCAACACATTAATTGTTCTTGCTTCATTCACATGCGTATGTCTTCTCTTTTTTCATACATATTGGTCTGTTTTACCGACTCTTTATATAATTAAATAATCATTAGTTGTCTTCCTGAGTCGTTCATACTATTCTTCCACATTAAATTTGTGATTTTTATATTCCCCTGATTTGTACAGTTTTTCACTCTACTATCCACCATTGAACAACAAATAAGAAAAAAAACTCCAACGGCGAATTGTGGTGTTATGAAATTAGCACAGTCTTATCTGTTTGAAGTAAGAAAACTTTTTTCTAAAAAAAAAGTCGATTTAATGCAAAGACCGAGACATCCAAGGAAGTTCCATCCATCCAAGTTGGCTCATTTTTAAAGTCGACAAACAACAAAAATTGATAATTAACTTTTTACAACAGGCACAGAATGTATTCACGCCTGTATTGCTTATCCTCGTCGCACATTGTACTTGTCATATTATTATAAATCATTATGCAATATTTATGTGTACATTATTTGGCCTAATACTGTAACCTTTTATTTTCTATTTCATAATCATATGTACATACAGTAAATATGTATATATTTTAAATTAGTTCAAAAGGGACTAACCTCAGGCATTATTCCATAGAACCGATTGCTCACACTGCTTAGCAAAGAATATTTAAAATCAAAAAATTTCTTTTCAAAATTGAAAATAATCATGTAAAATCTTCCCTCTAGACCACAATCAAAGTCAATATCAATCACCGTCTATTAAAATCTACCGAAATTTACCATAATATTCCTTTTCAAATAACGAACTTATCCTTCTCCCAACCTCTATAGACCGTATTATTATTATAAAATCTACTGTAATGGCAAGATATCGAACAAACTTACTGGTTGCTTCTAGAAATTTACAAAAAATCTTGAATCTGTTGTATTTACTTCACTTCACATGACTCAAACTTTATAGTCTCTGGTTCTTTGGTGTTGCTTTACACGGGTACTTGTTTTTTTCTTCATAAGTTGAACGGTTGGTAATTATTATTTACAATATTTTTAAACAAGGATTATATTTATATATATTCAGATATCCTAGTAAAGATTTACGTGATATACATACCATCCACTAGTTATGTACTAATTACTTAGTAAATAGTAACGTAAAAAAAAGTTTTATTGTAATGGAGGTTTTATATTGAAGGTATGATAAAAACCCTAAAACTATCATAACCCATCAAAAATAATTACATGGAACGAAACATTGTTAACATTTCGCACAAGTCATCTTATTACCACAAGTATGATTTCAACTTCCATCCCGCACCGCCTCCTCCAGTATCCAGATCTTCGGGGACGATTGTGCTGACGGACGCGCGTACGTGTCGCTCTCCAGGGTCAGGGTTCGGTCCCGGGCACATTCTCAGAAGCCTCCATACTCCATCGAGGAGGCATGTCCGCGGGAGGCTGTAGGCTGTAGGCTGTAGCCTCAGTAGATCGGCCAGATAAACTGCTAGTGCCAGTGTCATTGCTCTGAAGATGCAGTCATCGGGTTTCTAGGAAGCGCCGTGTACATGAAGATGCTTGAATTATGTATATGTGTAAATTCATTTGTATTTAAGTTTTCTCAGTGATTTTAGTAGAAGTAGAGTTGACTGATTTTCGAAATTATCGAGTAAATGTGGTTTGATTTGGTGTTTCCCAAATTTGGGGTAGCAGTCACGTATAAGGCTTTGAAACTCCATTCAGGGGGTAGCGATAATGCACGGAAAAAAATTATTATTGATAAGCCGGTTAAAAACTGGATTGCAGGCCGTTTCCTGATAAATTTTTAGTAAATTCCTAATATATCGGAACACATGTTAATGCTCGTGCAAAAATATTAGGATTTTCATGAACACGTGTTCCGACATCGTATATCTTCACTTACTTAAAGTTTATCAGGAAACCTATGAATTAATTACATTTTTAACCGGATTGCCAATAATTTGAAGATATTCTTAATAAATTAGCAAAACTCAGTTTTGTTTTCCGTTTGGGTTTCAGTGTTAGTTGCTGATAGAGTTCATAGAGTTCTACGAGACATGTCTCTATTATACAAGTTCGCCCCTCCAGCACCAATGTGAACTAGCAGTTAGGTTTTTAACAACAGATTTTGAGAGTATAATAGAGAGTAAGTTGGCCTTCAGACTGCCCTACACGATAATTTCCGATTATGAGAGTATCTAGTCTAAATAAAGAAGTGTTTTGTTGCGAAGAAGGCGTTATTTATTTCAAGAACAATTCATGACATTTTTCACGCTCAACTATTTCGTTTAAACATAACTAGTTTTCACTACCGAATTTGAACAAAATATCATCAGTCTTAACGTCGTGATATTTGATAAACAACCGTGTAAGTAAAAACCTTAATAATAGAAACTTAGATAAAATAGTTAAATTGTTTATACAGGCAAAGAAGGTTGTTTATCCGTTGTGTAGTTAACATTTTGGATTCATTATTAGCGCATTATAAACGTTGATTTCTAGGATTTATATTTATCTACACATGCATAAAACATTTGTTATTTAAAAACATAATTTTCATGGAATTCTTATTAAATTTAAACCGTAAAAATCAAAATCAAAATGGGAATTTCACGCGTCAGTCTGCTGAAATTCAACGTTGCAAGCTTTTTTGGAGTCAAGTTAAAGATTTTTTTTATAAGTAATAATTATTAAATCAAATTTTCACAGTCTTTATTCAATGTGTTACTAAAACACTGTTTAACGGTTGGAAAGTATTTTTTTATATTAGTATGACTGTTTTGAACTATTGAAATTTAGCCTCTTTGCGCTTTAATAGATCATCCAGCAAAAATGCGTTTCATTTTAAATTGATTTAAAATTAACATCCATCTGCATTAACCGATGGTCTTCGGGTGGATAGACCGATTATCATCTAAAAGAAAAACAATTCATACAAAATCTCACGTCTCACTAGATATTAGTGACAACCCGCCATCTCTACACAGGCACTACACATATTTATACGATTCATAACTTTTTCAAATCTTTACGGTATTATGATTTCATCTTCGTAGAAAGAACCATGTCGAAATGCACATAAACACGGTGCTTAACTTACAACCGTGCACGTATAAACGGCGCTTTATTGGGCTTTTTTATAAAGCACAAAAGAATTTTGTGATATCACGGGACATCTGTATATTATTAAGATGCATTTTAAAATGAGAAAGCTACGTATGAAGGGTTTGTAAACAAAATAATAAGCTTCCCTTTTCATGGTGATAATTAATTAGATAAATATTTTTAGATAAGTATGTTAATGATGAAAGTTGGTATTGTTTAAACTGGGTGGTCTATCTGAATTATATTATATTTTAATGGAGTGGACAAAGTTGTTTTTCATATTTTTGGTTTGAGAGCAAAAGAAAAGAGGCGTAATATCTGTCTATTTTGAATATAAGAATGTCATTCGAAGTCCACGATATTTTGTAGGTATTTAGAAAGTACAGAATATCAGCATTTAGAGGTTTGTATTTTAAACAAAAACACAAGATCCTTGAAAAATCGCATTTTTCAATTTAAAAAAATACTGCCACGACCAAGAATCGAATCGAATACTGCTTGGGATACAACTATGCTGACCATTATAACACTACCAAATATTTTAAAAACTGCATAAATACATTAAATTTACCGAATATAAGAATTATGTATTTTTGTTTATTTGTACTAACGCAGACCCGTAAAAATCACGGGATAGTCTGCATTCTTGACAAATCAGTTCCAATTTTGAAAATGACTTATTTTTTTAATTAATTTATTTCATCAAAAAAATTACAGAAAATATAATATATCATTAGTAAGTAAAATACCTTTATGCAAGTTAGTAACAATGACATTGTTGAAAAACTAATGTTACAATAATAGAGCATCTGATAGTATTATTGTCCCAGCGTCTGGACGATGTAGGCCCTCTGATTGGTCAAATTAAAATTGTCTGTTTCGGGTAACTTGAATATTAAGACACGATTCCATACTAAAATAGGATCGCCTCATAATAATACGAGATTTCTTCAAAAGCATCGTTTCTGCTCATATAATTTTTGGATAATATCGAAGAAAATATGTTTTAGAAAGTTCATAATCCATTGGATTAATTACATTACAATGAAAATTCTCCACAGTTACGTGATTATGTTTGACGTTTATTAAAATTCACGCGTTTCTTCAAGATGGCCGACAGAGCGCACCTCTGGCGGTTTAAAAACGAACCAAATGCCTGGCGCGAATATTTAAATATGCAGCTCACAAGACTTGACTACTTACCATTAACAAGCGTTTTATAAGAAGATTTCTTCTGGAAGCTTATCACTTTGTAATCGCATTTATCATTATTATTTATTTTTTTCTTCTTATTAATTATATCTGATTTTATATTGGCATATTTTCTAATTTCTAAAATTTCAAAATTATTTATTTACGATGCTTTATATCCTGAGTGAAGTATTTTAAGACCTGAATTTTTATCGAAAGTGTGATCATTATTCAAAAGATTATTTGCAAACTCAGATTCACTATTTCCATTTATAGCCCTGCGATATTCTTTAGTTCTGAGTTCAAAGTTTCTATTGGTTCTACCTTTGTAAAAGAAATTACAATCATCTCAATTGAGTTTTTAAACTCCTGATTTTTTTGTTTGAATTTTGCTATCTTTATTATTAAGAATATATTTCTTCATTGTTATTAGTGTAAAACGCCAGTTGAATGGTACCAGGATTGTTTATATATATAATTTTAGAAGTATCGTTATCCACAAACAGAATTCTACGCCATTGTTTATTTCTATCTTTAGAAAGACCGTTTGAAGAGAATGTGTTTTAATTTTTTTATTTAGTATTTCAACTATCAATTTATTAGAATAACCGTTATTAAATGCTATTTGTCTTATGAATATATTGTTTTATGGTTATATGCTATTTGTTTTTTTCAGGTCTTAAAATACTTCACTATAAATAATTTTGAAATTTTAGAAATGAGGAAACATACTCTCTTTTAAATATTTTCCCACTCAACTGGTCTTTCCCGTCTAACGATATTGTAATTCCTAATTATTATAAACCCAGCCTACTCTTACCCCTCCCCCCTCCTTCCACTTCTTCTTTCCCAATTGCAATCTATATTTAATTTTTGACTTCGGTGTATACACAATAAAATGTAAACATTATATTAATTTATTTATTGGACAATTTGCATAGCGCCGCTTTTGTGAGATATCACCTCAGGGGCGCTATATTGTAATAATCTACCTTTATATATAGATTTTTACTCTCCTGATGAAGGTGTATATATAATCTAGCTTTAAACTTTATTAGATACAGTAACAGTTGTAGGTAAAGAATTACCACCAGTTGGGGTAAAATTAACACCTTTTAATTAAACCGACTGCTAATGTCATCGCACAATTACCCTCCTTTTATTCATAAACACGGGTACAATTAATCAATATGTAATAATCTATTATTTAAGTCAACTTTGTTAAAACTATCTTTAATTGTGACAAACTAAACGATATTGATTCAACTTATAGACATTGACGGTTGTAACACATATTCAAGCACTGCAAGTCTCCTATGAGCTAATTATATTAGGTGCGATAACAGTTAATATCAGTTGTAGACATTTAGTCAATAATAGTGTTTCATTTGAAATAATCCATCACAAATACGTAAAATTTCATTTACTCAAACAACTGTCATTCTTATTATGCGTAAATTTAGCATGTTATTATTAATTAACTCCTTCCTGTTCCGTGTTTTAACAATATATATACTCACCCTTTCTCTGTGAATGACCTGATATCTATCTATTAAATGTAACTGTTGTTAATATCACTTAAAATTGGCGAAGCCCAACTAAGAGCCGCCCGCAGGGCCTAGCAGAAAAAAACCCGCGGAGCGGGTTTTTAACTGCTAGGTTTCTAATATTATCTAATTCTAATAATAAGTAATAATACCTACAGGGTTTTCCAATAAGAGGTGTTATTTTGATATTCAATCGTAAAAGATCAATGGTTTCGTTGCTTGTGTGGCACGTAGCGCCGTTTTGTTGAAATTAAACGTTGTCCAGATCAATACCATCCAATTCCGGCCATAAAAAATCATTAATCATCTCTCCTTAGCGCAATCCATTCACCGTATCTGTTGCTCCAGCCTCATTTTCGAAAAAGTAAGGTACAGTGACTCCGCCGTACCATAAACCGCACCAAATAACCACACGTTGAGGATAGAGAGGCTTTTCAACAATAACTCTTGGGTTTTCCGAGCCCCAAATGCGACAATTTTGGTTGTTGACGAAGCCACCGAGGTGGAAATGGGCCTCATCACTCAAGATGATTTTCATTTGATTCACTCAAGTGAATTTTAATGCGTTTTTGAAGCGTGTATCGTTCCATTTTTATTAATGGTGTAGTTTCTACTTGTCAAATGTTAAAAAATGACAGCTTTAAAAGTATCATCTACTGAAATAGCGGGCTATTTAAAATAACACCTCTTATTGGAAAATCCTGTAGTAAGTAATAATCTAATTAAAATAATTTTTTGTTAAAATATTATATTATGGGTAGGTACTATATCGCTTGCCTTAATTCTCCATTCAATCGGTTTCAATTTTGAAAATGACACGTGAATTTAAAGAAAACTCGAGTTCTTAGTTCATCAAACTAAAGTTACGCAGGACAAACGCAAAACAGAAATTAGTATTTTTGATAATAATAATCGCACATGAGTTCCAACTGCCCGGGGCCAATAGAGCTATTGCTCTCAATTAAATGGAGTTAAGAGGCAGAAAAAAGTGAGAAATAAAAGAGAAAGGCAGAGGAAGGTTGGTAAAACCTCTGATCACGAAACTAAAATTACTACCCATAATTGCAAATTAAATAAGTTTTCGTTTCTATTTTTTTTTATATATCTACATATCATATTCATATTAACACTACGCCAGAGCTCACAGTACGAGTGTGTTTGTTGTTTTAAATATCACACAAACAGATTACAGCTTTATAGATAAGATATGCCTAAATATATACTTTAATTTGTAAGGACCGGTGACCGGATAAATCATCAAAATGATAATTCATCACATCTATAAAAAGTTATATAAAGTCATGGAAAGTGATGAAAAAAAACTCCATTAACTGGGTTAATTAGGTTAGGTTAGGTTAGGTTTAAATTTTTTTATCATCGTTTCTAATGACTTTATATCACTTTTTAAAACTGTGTTGAATTGTCACTGTGTTGAGTTATCATGGAACCGTAAGGACCACCCAGCTATCATTGTTTTAAAGATGGCGCCAAAGAATACCCCAATTATCAAAATGACGATGTATAAAAATATCATCACGTACGATCTAGAAATCAAAATAAGTCTGAGTTCTGATACTAAAAAATAAGATCTTTCATATGAAATGTATTCACGTATTGTTATAATCAACGCATAAAAATCTCGTGGTACGTTCTGTGTTTTAAAACGGGTATACGTAATTTGTAATTCAATTCAACTTTGGGTACGGTAAAGATGTTCCAAGAATTTTATGTCATATTGCATTGCTTTCTTAACCTTTTCTGCGCTTTGTGCTTTAATTTATAATTAAATTAAATAAAATTAATCTTTATAATTAATCTTTATAATCAAACGTATTTAATAATAAACACGACAAACTTTTCTATTTTTTTAGATCTAACCACTGGACGCCCTGAAGAAAATAATCTCTCAGGAACTATGTCATCAGGGGAGAGGATGGGGTGAACATGGGTCTTAAAGAGACCTGTGTTGTCTGTAGGAGAGATAAAACACAGAGACAGGCAGATCATCCCACAACCGAGCTTTTTAACTTAAGAACGAGTCGTAGAAATGAACGGTTCTCAATTGAAAACTGACAACTTTGTACAAATGTAAGACTCGCGTTTTCCGTCGATGCATCGTTGGTAGGTCCCAATGGATCAATGGTGCTAATTCCTGAAAGCATCTTCCATTGATATACCGGCGGAACAAGGAAAGAATTACCACTTGACGCCTGTGTTCTAAATATTGCAATTACTCTGTTAAGATAGGTCTCTGTGTGCAAATACTAATCTTCCTGACATAAATGTGAATTTATTAATATTAATCTAATTTTTTGCCTGGTTGTAGTGATCATTTCATTCACCAATACTTCTGAGAGCAATAATAATAATAATAATTTGCAAAGTTCAGTCATTTTAAATACATGTAGGATAACGAAAGATTTTTTAAATATTTATGTCAAGGGATCAGTAGGATTTATAGGCCCTGTTAGGAGTTCTACCGAGCCCAACCCTCTGATATGAAAATATCTGGAGTCGGTGAATTATTTTCCCATTTGATCTCTGGTGATTTGACGTGTTGTTCTTGTATTTTTTGTATTTATTTTGCTTATATAATGCACTTGCATAATGTTGATTGACTAGATGATCATTTGTGGAAAAGTGTGTAGAAGGGTTTAGTTTTTCATATGGGGAAGATTTAACCCGGACACAATATTCGACAATTTGTATAGCGCCGCTTTTGTGAGATATCACCTCAGGGGCGCATGTCCTAATATAATTTGATATAACTAATTTAATGCCGTTTTAGTAAAAATAAACCACCACAAGAGCGCATTATTGATTAAGTACTTATTTATCAAAGATAATTTTTTCTTAGATATTTTTTGCCTTATTTAATGATGTATAACAGTGTAACTCCCTGCATTAATTGGTACCTAGTTCTTTATCAGTTGTTTTACAAAATTCTGCTGGAAAAATGTGTTTTTTTATTAAATTTTTACCTTTTTATACAGTTTATTTTCATCGATAAAAATGATTTAATTAATTGCTCACAAAATAGAATATAAATACCAAAGTTTTCTGCTATTAACATTTACATAAATATTATTTTATGCAGATATCTAGGTACATGCATATGCATGAAAAAAAATTAATTAATAATTTTATAAACGTTGTCCAAATTAAATTAATTGTTTTAGCATTCAAAGGGTTATTCTCATGTGCTTTTTACCTGGAAATTAGCATGATGAATTTAATATGAACCTGGCGGATATGATGTACCGCCGGGAACTTGGCAAGGAATCTTTCAGCGGAAATTATACTTTCTATTTTTATAAAATTTATTTAGTTGAAATGATGAGCTAGATTCTCTAAAATTAACAAAAGATTAAAAATATCTAAGCTGCTTTCATGTTTGGAGACTGAAAAGATGTAGAAGTATTTCTTAGAGACGATTAGGACTCTCCAAGTGTACGGGACGGCACTGTAGTCGCCGGCCGCACAGACGATATAGCGGGAGTGGCCGGCTGGCCGCTTCGACGCCTTGGAAGGGAAGGTCGGGAAAAAGTAGGGAAAATGTTGAAAAATGGAAAAAAATGGGGAAAAATATTGGGGAAAAGGAAAAAATGGGGAAAAAATAGGAATGGGGAAAATGTGGGGAAAAATGGGGAAAAATATAGGGAAAAGGGAGAAATGGGGAAAATGTGGGAGAAAGGTATAAGGCAGGGGGGAGGAAGGTAGGGGGGAGGAAGGTAGGGGGGAACCTGCGCCCTGACTAGGGACGCTTCGACTATTGTGAAAGTTTCTTCTTGATGAACACCAGCGAGCCGGGAGAAAGAAGAAGGCCAGGTTGCAGTGAAGGTCCAGGGCAGGAGAGGCTTGAAGAAGGCAGTCAGGGCAGTCCAGGAGAGATGTTGATGGTCCGATCGTTGCTGGCTCTCTGCCGAATTGCACAAGTTGTCCGCCTTTTAAAGGACCAACGGGCCTAGCTCTCCCTTTGTTAGCGACAAATTCCGAGAATTATTTTTGGGTTCCCGGAATTTGTCACAGGAGAGAGCGCCGTTGTTGCGTAACTTGGAAGGGGACGATTTTGACTAGGTCCTGACTGTTCTTCAAACCACTTTGCCCGTGTCATTTTTATTCAATTACATTTTGTGAGTTTGCACATATTACAGAGAGAAAATATTTTTACAAGGCAGCTTTGCACAATATTTAATTTGTGCAAATTTACATATTAAAGAGAGAAACATATATTATATTTAAAAGGGGAAGATTTGCACAATATTCAATTTTGTGCAAACGGCAAGTTTTGTAAAGGAAACTGCGTTTGCACAATTTCAAAATTTCATGCAAATCTTCCATGTTTTGTACAGATGATAGGTATTTAATTTATAAGAGGGTGTTGGGGGGTCAAGCCTTTGTTTTTTGTCTATAATGATGACTGCTTGACCCCGTGGTTTTATTTATTAATCAGCAGATAAGATTTATAGTTTTACACAAGTGCAGATAAGATTACAGATTTTTATAGAGAGAATTTTGTTGCCTAAATTCGAATATGCGCAGAGGTGAGTTTGTAAAGGAACTGCCTCTGCGTAAATTCAGATTTATTAAAATTAATTTAAGTCGGTGGAGGTACGTCCGGTACAATTCTCCCCCCGGTGCAGTCACGGCTGCGCCTAGCGGTCCGGACGTGTAGGTCGGCGGCGTCCTCGACGTCCGGTTCCCCTGGGCCGCTGGGGGTTGTGGCTCCCATGCGGCATCCGTGGTCCGGGTGCTGTAGAGGGCGGCGCTGGTGCTGGTGCCGGTGCGGGCGCTGGTGCTGGTGCGGGGAGGATGAGGGCGAGTTTGACAGCAGGGCGGGTGTACGTTCCTGTGGCTGTTTGGACCCGGGCTGTCCTCACTTGGCCGTCGGCAGCTGGGATGGCCTCAACGATACGTCCGCGCGGCCAGCTGTTGCGTGGCAGCGCGGGGTCTAAGATGACCACCAAGTCACCAGCTTTGAGGGGGTCAGTCGGGTGGTGCCACTTCTGTCGGGCGCCCAGGGTGGGGAGGTACTCACGGAGCCACCGCCTCCAGAACATATCGGCGAGCTGTTGGCTGATACGCCACTGGCGACGGAGACATACCTCCTCCTCCTTGCTGTCGTAGAGTGACAGATGTGGGCGGTTCCCGGCAGACCCCATGAGGAAATGATTCGGGGTGAGGGGCCCTTCGTCCCGCGGGTCGACAGAGACATGAGTTAGTGGCCGATTGTTGACCACAAACTCAGCCTCTGCCAACGCTGTGCGCAGGGTTTCCTCCCTTGGCGCCCTCTCCTTTAAGGTGGCGCTCAGGGCTCGTTTTACCGAGCGCACCAACCTTTCCCAGGCTCCCCCCATGTGGGGACTTAGGGGGGTGATGAAGCGCCACTCGATGCCCTTAGTAGCCATGGCGTCCGTCATCCTGTCATCCTGCTGCAGGGCTGCCGTGGCATCTCGAATTTCCGCGTCCGCACCACGGAAGTTTGTCCCGTTGTCTGAGTACAACACCTTGGGCTGACCTCTTCGGGCGGTCATCCGTTGTAGGGCCATAATGGCCGAGTCGGCAGACAGCGAGACCGCTAGCTCCAGATGGATGGCGCGGGTGGAGAGGCAGGTAAATAGGGCTCCATAGCGCTTCTCCCGATGTCTGCCGACGGTGACCTCCATTGGCCCGAAGTAGTCCAGTCCGCAGTGTGTAAAGGGGCGGACGTGGTGAGCCAGGCGGGTCGGCGGGAGAACCCCCATCAGTGGAGGAGAGGGCTTGCTCCGTCGTAAGCGGCAGGTGGGACATTCATGGCTAATTTTTCTGCTGATGGTACGGAGGCGCAGGATGAAGAAGCTGCACCGGATCTCGGCCACAGTTTTCTCCGTGCTTGGATGGTCCGCCTTTTCATGGTAGTGGCGGATCAGCAGTCGGGCGTACGGATCGGAGCCATCCAAGATCACGGGGGTCTTCGCCACGCTCGTGCTTCCAGTGAGCTCCCTCAGCCGTGAGCCCATCCGCAAAACGTCATCAGGTCCGAGGAAGGGGGCCAAACTGACGAGACGACTGGCGGCAGGTAGCGCCTGGCTGCGACGAATGGTGTGCAGGTCAGTGGAGAAGGCGTCTTCTTGGGACCTTCTCACCCATCTGCGCTCAGCCTCCGTCAGCTCGTCTGCTCGTAAGGAGCCTTCAGGGGGTCGGCTTGGGCCCGTCCGACAGCGCCTGATGAAGCGTAGCACCCACGCTGTAGCCCGGATCAGCCGGTGCCATGACGAGAACCTCTCGACCAGAGGTAGGGCCTCTCCGGCTGTGGTGATGTGCCCGACGTAGTGTCGGGGCCGGGTCTCGAGGGTCTGGTCGTCTGGCTTTGTGAGGGTGCGCTCCTTTGGCCAGTCGCTCTCCGGTGTGGTGAGGAAGGCGGGGCCGTTGAACCATCTTCCTTGGAGTGACAGGTCGGGCAGCTCCAAGTCCCGTGTGCCGATGTCGGCCGGGTTCTGCTTGGTGGGAACCCACCTCCAATTGGCTATGGAGGTGAGTTCATCTATTTCGCCCAACCTGTTGGACACGAACGCAGAGTATGTGCGTGGATCGGTGCGTAACCAGCACAGCACTGTGGTCGAGTCCGTCCAGAAGATGGTTGACGCTATCTTCGCTTGGCTCTCCAACCGGATGGTTCTGGCCAATCTAGCCGCCATGAGTGCGGACTGCAGCTCAAGGCGGGGTATGGATAGCGGCTTGAGAGGTGCCACCTTACATTTGCTGGCGATGAAGGTGGCTTTAAGGGTGCCCTGCACTTCCTCCACGAAGTAGGCGACGGCACAGCAAGCTTGCTCCGAGGCGTCGCAGAAGAGGTGCAGGGTCACGCTGCTTGACCTCTGTCGGAGCGACCGACGTGGGATGGAGACGCTGCTTTCCTGGAGCAGGCTCATCCAGTCCCTCCAGCGTTCAGCGTGCTCCGAGGTGATGTGGTCGTCCCATCCAACGCTCGAACGCCACACGGCTTGCAGTAGGATCTTCGACCGTATGGTGAGGCAGGAGACGAAGCCCACCGGGTCGAAGATCTTCATGACGATGGAGAGGAGCTGCCGCTTTGTAGGCCGGGTGGCTTCCTCTAGACTGGCCGCTTCCAGGAAAGTGTAGATGAAGCGGTCGGTAGATGGGTCCCACACCAGTCCCAGGACCCTCTCGGTCTCGCTGCTCCCGCTGCTGATAGCTACCGTGGAGGTGGCGCGGTCTTCGGGGGGCACATCGGCGATGGCGTCCAGGCTGTTTGAGGCCCAGTTCGTAAGGTGGAACCCTCCCTTTGCAAGGAGGGCCCTTACGTCTCGGACTAGGGCAGCAGCTTCGTCAGGGTTGTCCACTGCGTCCAGGTAATCGTCCATGTAAAACCGTGAACGAATGGCTGCTGCGGCGGCCGGGTACTGGTGCTCGTACTGACCGGCCACCCTGTCCCGCACGTACTGGGCACTGCTAGGCGAGCAGGTAGCCCCAAACATCATGGACGCCAGCTGGTAGGTGTCCGGCTGTTGCCGGTCCGGCGACCTCCACAGGTAAAGTTGCGAAGACTGGTCCTCTTTCCTGATTTGGATCCTCAGGAACATCTCCTGGATGTCGGCGGCGATGGCTATACCGCCTTCCCGGAATCGGAGGATGTTCCCCAGGAGAGAGGACAGCAGGTCAGGGCCAGTGAGCAGTTGGTCGTTAAGTGACGTCCCTCGGCATCGGCTGGCGGCGTCGAATACAACCCTTATCTTCCCTGGCTTGTTCGGGTTGGTGACGGCGAAGTGGGGAAGATACCACTTCCGTGGGGCAGGGAGCGACGCCTCATTGGGGGAGAGGCGTCTGGCGTAGCCTTTGGCGACAAGCTGCGTCATTTTATCATTGTACGCCGCTGCCAGGGTTGCGTCCGCTGCGAGCTTTTTCTCGAGGGACTGGAGCCGCTTCAGCGCACACTGCCGGTTGTCGGGTAGTGTGGCGTCAGGGTGTCTCCACAGGAGGCCAGTTTCCCACCGCCCAGAAGGTAGGGGGCGGGTGGTTTCTGCCATTAATGCCATGGCCTTTGTGTCCATGGCATTGACTCTCGCCGCAGACGTGACGCCGAGGGAGTCGACGGCAAAGTTGGATGTTACCAACTCCCTCAGGCGGGCATCTGCAGCGGTCTCCGACTGGAGGGCCAGTGTGGTAGCTGGCCCGTCATTGCTGAGGCTCGAGCCTCCGTGGGCGATCCACCCCAAAGCGGTCCGTGACACTATTCTAGTAGTGCTATTCTCACGGACCTCTCTTGACACGATAAGGTGGGCATTATCCTGCCCGATCAAGAGCCCCAGCATCACAGACCATTGTACTTAATGGGTTAGAGCGACCAACACCTCAAAAACAACCTACGGTGCTGTTTTACCCTTCGATCGCGGAGGGTAAAACTTCTGAACAACTACAGAAAGCGCTCACAGAAATTCTAGATCCTAAAAAGGACGGCTTTCAAGTGGTGCGCACTCGTAAGATAAAGGGAGCTGGCCTGGCCTTACAGACCACCTCTCTTGGAGGTCTAGATAACATCAAAAAGGCTGAAGAAAAACTAAGCGCCCAAGGAATTAAGATGATCTCCCCCCAAGGCAGATTACCCAAAATCGTTTTGTATGACGTCCCAAGAGGAGAAGCAAGCTCAGACGTGGCCCTTTTTGAGGAAATTTATACTAATAACATTTCAGATAAAGGTAGCCTCACCAAGGAAGATCACATAAGGACCATGCGACGAGTCTCGCTCTTCGGAAAGAGGGACGGGCCGTATATGAACATGATCTTAACCTGCCATCCCGAGGCCAGGAAAATTCTAATCGACAGTGGCCATTGTTTCCTTGGTTGGAATTCTTGTAGGGTTAGAGATTTCGTTGGAGCCACTAGATGCTTCAAATGCCATTTGTATGGTCATATTTCGAAGGTTTGTACACAGGAAGCCGCCATCTGCAGACATTGTGCAACAACTGGACATGATTTCGAAGTCTGCCCCAACAAAGGCAAAGCGGCTGTCTGTGCTACTTGTAGCCGTTTCAAGAAGCCGTCCAACCACACAACAGGTGACAGACAATGCCCGGCCCAGTTGGCTGCCATAAACGCTCAGGTCAGAATGACTGATTATGGCCGTTAACCCTCTCTTTACCATAGGTCAGATCAACCTCCAGAGATCTCGGGCAGCTACGCTCGAGGCGCTGAAGGTCATGTCCGACCTGAAAATCGACCTTATGCTCATCCAGGAGCAATACACCTGGCAAGGGAGAACACCAGTAAGTCATCCAGGGGCGGTGCTTGAAGTAGGCAGATCACCGGGGGCGGGTGTCCTGGTCAATACCACATTGATCAGCCCCCTCCTCCTGGTTGGCCTGTCGAACGAATACCAAACCTGTGTATCTATTAATTTTGGCCAGATAGAGATTATTTTAATCTCAGTCTACTTTAAATATAGCAACCCTGTCGGACCACACATTCTGAGCTTGACGCGCGCCCTTAACGCGCTTAAAGGCCGTAACATAGTTATTGGAGGTGACTTTAATGCTCGCTCCCCAATGTGGTTTGACGATAATAATCATAGAACGGAACGATCAGACGCCGTTGAGGATCTAATTGCTGCGCAAGGTCTATTACTATTAAATGAAAACTGTCACTTAACCACATTCGCAAACATACATGGGGAGAGCAACATAGATCTAACTCTTTGCTCTGGATCAGTTGCGACCAGGATGTCAAACTGGAAGGTCCATGATAGCGCAATTGTCTCCGATCATAGATTAATTACTTTTGCTGTGGGGGTCCAGAAGACCCATGCTCCGAAAACCTCCTGGAACTTCAAAACCACAGGGGCGAATTGGGATAACTTTGGGGAGGCTCTACGTGACACTCTAAGGGGATTTCACAACGTAGCAGCAAACGATCCGGATAATTTGGGGAATTACTTTAACGCAGCCGTTGTGTCAGCTGCTGAACGGTCTTTGGGAAGATCAAACCCAAAAACCGCTATTAGAACGCCGTGGTGGTCGAGTGAGTTGACTTTGCTGAAGGGGGACTATAAGAGGGCTTTTAGGGCACTTGGATCCCTAAAGAGGACTGGTGGCACGCAAGAGATGCTCACATCTCTTAAGACTCGTGTCAGTAGGGCCAGGAAAGCTTTCAAATTATCTATCCTCTCGGCAAAACGAACTGCATGGCACAATTGGGTAAAACAAGTGGGTAACGCCAACCCGTGGGAAATCCACAGCGCAATCGAAAAAACGGGAAAAGGTTCTGACCGGTATTTGACTAGCGTCATATCGGATAATCCCTCTGGGAACTCTGAGAGTACCGATGTGACCAGCACACTAAACACCTTGTTGGATAAATTAGTTCCATTAGACTCAGTAATCGGGGAAAACGACCACCACAAACAGATAAGAGCTCTGTCACGGCTTCAACCTAGGATCCTCGCCAGTGAGGATAGAACGCTAAAAGTAACTAAGGCTGAAATTGATGTTATAATTAAGGGTTTGGGTCCGAAGAAGGCACCAGGGCACGATCGTCTTAATGGTATAATAGCGAAGAACGTCTGGATCCATGCCAAGGAAGAGTTGTTCCAGGTTATGGAAACATGTCTGCGTAGAGGAGTTTTCCCTACGGAATGGAAGAGAGGTGTGCTCAAGATTATCCCAAAGGGAAACGACAAACTCAGGACGGACGTGAAGGCCTACCGTCCAATCACCCTTTTGCCTGTTTTCAGCAAAATTTTGGAAACACTAATAAATAACAGGTTGCAGCAATATCTTTCACCAGCATGTGAGCGACAATTTGGCTTCGTCCCTGGGAAATCTACCGAGCACGCCATTATGTATGCGCTTGAATGGGTGAAGGTCTGTCCAAAGAAGTATGTCATTGGAATCTTCTTAGATATAACTGGTGCCTTCGATCACGCGTGGTGGCCGATGTTGATCACCAAAATTAAAAATAGAGGCTGCCCACCAGACCTTTTTAAAATCAACTGCGATTACTTAAATGATCGCACAATAGAGATCGTTTATGGTGATCAGAAAATAGTGCGTAAGGTTGATAAGGGATGCCCACAAGGCTCCATATTGGCACCTAAATATTGGAATATAAATTTTGATGACTCCTCCAGGTTACCCTTTCCTGAAGGATGCACATCGGTCGACTACGCTGATGATAAGTTGTATCTGGTCTCGGGGGACAGCAGAAGGGAAGTGGAAAGAAAGGCTGAAGAAGGTTTGCGAGCAATCCTCAGTTGGGGTGAGAGGAACAAGTTGAACTTTGCCCCCCAAAAGACCGTGGGACTCTTGATGAAAGGCACCCTCAGTAGAGGAAGAAATCCTTTCATCAGAATGGGAGCCTCCACTATTCAATTTGCAGACTCTGTCAAATATCTTGGTGTAACACTAGATCGATCGTCTTCCTTTTTAACTCATGTTAAAGAGGTCTCCAGCAAGGCCCAGGCCCTCTTCTTGAAACTGAGAAGAATCTCTACAGCTGAGTGGGGGTTGCGATCCCCAGCGCTGCGACTACTTTATAGGGGTACATACGTGGCGCAAGTCTCGTATGCTGCCTCTGTGTGGGAGCACCGTTTGGGGAATTCGCTTATACTCTCGGCTCTCAAGAGGGGTCAGCGAACCCCCTTGCTGGCGCTCTCCGGTGCTTATAGAACCGTTGCTTCAGACGCTTTGCCCGTATTGGCCGGTATTTTGCCAATCGATCTAGAAATTAGGGAGGTTTTAACGAAGAAAAAGTTGACCAGGGGACTCCCCGCTACCCATCTCGGCGTAACTCTTACGCCAGGCGGTGTCGGGACTCTTCCTGGACTGCTTAGACAAATGAGTGATTTGTCACTCAACGAGTGGCAATCTCGCTGGGATAGGTCGAATATGGGAAGATGGACTTTCTCCTTCTTCCCATCAGTTAAAATCAGAATGGAAGGAGCCCACATTAAATTGGATCATCACATGACCCAAATTTTGTCAGGACATGGTGAGTTCAGGGGGAGACTACATAGACTCTCCCTGTCCCCACATCCAAACTGCGCGTGTGGTAGTTCTGATCAAACCGCTGAGCACATTTTGTGGCACTGTGAGATTATGATGGATGCAAGAGATGAATTATTGGCCGGTTTGGAAGTAACAACGAGACCGGTTTGGAACTCCGATCTCGTCTCGAACAAAGTGAATTTCGAGTGTCTGAGGAAGTATACAAAGATCTGGGTTGAGAGATGGTCTGATCTTAGAGTCGAGTACTAGACTAAAATCGATAGCTTTAACGCCAGGTGTTGCTCCTGGACACAATGGACTACGAGACAATTGTTTTCATGTACATATTTATAACTGTTTTTTTTTTCTTTTTCTTTCTGTTTATTTACTGTATTAATTAGCATTCTACAAATTTTCTGTTCCTGATTATACTAATGTTTATTATTTGCATCTAATGTTTACTTTCTATCTCTTATTGCAGGTTATTTTGGATATTTTGTAACAGACTGATTCTGCTTATAATTTTTTTAAGATTTTCTTTTATTTTTATACACTGCTTTGTATCTTGTTCTTTCTTTTCTACTATAGAGTGACCTGCTTGCTGGTAGTAGCACTGAACTTATATTTTTCTTGTGTCAGTCCGGCGTACCCCAACTCTGGGGTGACAGAAGACCTCGTCCGTGCATATCAAACTTCAAGATCAAATCACGATGAGGGATCTGTGTCATCGTCTGCTCGCAGCGCCTCCCCTGAGGTCAGGAACTGGACTGAGGATGGGCCGAACGTGGATCGGCAACCTTCCGCCCTGCCTCCAGGTATTCCGACGCTTTCTCCTCATGGTCTTCGGGATATTCCCAACCCCAACTCACACTTCTCGTCGAGACACAACCGGTTTCCTGGCTTAGGGGCGCGGAACCTGATTCTCGTGAAGCCAATCCAACGCCCAGCTTTCTCTCCCTAGGTCTGCCTGTTAGTGGGTATCGACACCCCCTTCACCACAGAAAGAGGCGCATACTTTACCATTTTTCTTTTTTGTTCTCTTTGTAGGTGGCTGTGTATTATTTTAATTCTTCTCTACCTATTGTTGACATTTTGTAAATGTGTTTTTATTATATTAACCAAGTAGAATAGAACTTACTAAAATTATTAAAACACAGCACTTGCATACTGCGAATAACATCGTATGCATGGACATTTTGGAGGTCTTGTTTTGAAATTTTAAATGTAGATTCGTTTTTTAAAAAATTAGCGTCCTTGCGAGAGCTCTGAAGGGGTACCATCAGTACCTAAAACAGGGCGGGGAAGTGGTGGGCCTCCTCCAAAAATGCCCGATCAAGAGTTTTGGGGTGACGCGTCTTCCAGGAACGCGCTGCTCCGGCAGGCTCAGGTCAGCTACTGTGTGGGCGGTGATGTTGAAGGCGGGCTCCAATCCAGCGCCCCGGATCGTCAGCTTCACGCGTTGGGAGCGGGCGTCGGAGGTACACATCCCCTTCGCCCCGTGCAGCCGCAGACTGTGGACTGGGCCGCGTGCGCCGATCTGCGTTGCGGTGTCAGCGTCGATGAGGGTGATGGTGGATCCCTCATCCAGAAGAGCGAACGTTGACACTTCCCCGTCCGTGGGGCCCCGCAACACAACCGGCACTATTTTTAGCAGCACGCGGCTGTCCACTGTCTGGCGTCAAAGGTTTACCTCCGCGACCGTCTCCCGGTGGAGCAGCCGATGATGCGGGTAGCGACACTCACCCACACCACACCACACTGTCTCCTTGCAGTCCCTGGAGTGGTGCGCCTCCAGGCACTTGCGGCACAGATTGTTAGTACGCACTGTCTCCCACCGGAGGGAGAGCGATTTCGCAATGAATTCGCGACACTCCCGGGTTCTGTGTGGCTCACCGCACTGAGCGCACGCACTTTTCACTTTGTTTTTGTTTATTGTTCTCACTACGGGTGGTGGTGGGCGGTTGGCCTTCCCCTCTGGCGGTGTGGCCACAGCGTTGGCCAGCACATGTTCCCGGCGCCCTTTGCCGGATCTCAAGGGATCCACCATCCCGCTGACCGGGATCACGCCGGCGACGCCCCTCAGAAATGCTGCCAACTGGAGGATGGTGGACTGGGTTGTTTGCCCCAGCATCCGCAGCTCCAGCAGCCAGGCCATCCTTAATGTGCATGGCATCTTGGCAGTGATGTCGGCCAGCAGGGCGGGGTTGGTGAGGTAGCCTCCCGTCCTCAAGTCCCGCAGGGAAGCCACCAGGTTCTGGATTGTCCCGGAGAAGTCAGCAATCTCCTCCAAGGTGGCTTCGGCAGACAGGAAGGGCAGCTTCCTCACCTTGTCCAGCATCAGGTTCGCTATCGAACCCGATCCGCCGTACTGCTCCTCCAGGGTCGAAATGATTTCGGGCACGCGGTCCGGGTTCAGTAGGAGCGAGTATACGTTTTCCCTCGCCTTCCCCTTAAGCGCACGCTGCAATCGTATAAGATTCTCGCTCAGCGTGAGCTTGCAGGTCGAGGTGGATTGCTCGTACTGCGCAATCCAGGCCGGCCATTCGAGGGGGTCGCCTGAGAATATGGGGAGGTCCTTGGCGGTGGACTGCCGGGCAATGAGGGCGGTCATCCGAAGGTCCTCCTCTACTGAGGGACGAGGGCTGTCCTGGGCACGCGTGGAGCGGATGGCGTCAGCCAGCAGGGTGCTCAGCTGTGCCAGGAACGGGTCGGCGCCTTGTCGGACCCACTCGCTGGTGTGATGGGCAGTCTCATCGGCGGTCGGCTGCGGGGGAAACAGCGGCGAGAAGCTCTGAGATGAGGCGCCAGGGTAACCGGCAGGTGGTGCGCCAGGGTAGGCACCAGGATGCGCTGCAGCGGGCGCAGCAGGGGGCCCGCCCCCAGGGTAGGCGCCAGGATGCGCAGCAGCGGGCGCAGCAGGGGGCCCGCCAGGGTGCACGGCAGGGTAGGCGGCGGGATGAGCACCAGGGGGCGCGCCAGGGTGCTCGCCAGGGCAGGCACCAGGATGTGCAGCAGCGGGCGCAGCAGGGGGTCCGCCAGGGCGCTCAGCAGGGTAGGCAGCGGGATGCGCACCAGGGGGCGCGCCGGGGTGCTCGCCAGGGCAGGCGCCAGGATGCGCAGCAGCGGGCGCAGCAGGGGGCCCGCCAGGGTAGGCGGCAGGGTGCGCACCAGGGGCCGCACCAGGGTAGGCGGCAGGGTGCGCACCAGGGGCTGCGCCAGGGTGCTCAGCAGGGTAGGCAGCGGGATGCGCACCAGGGGGCGCGCCGGGGTGCTCGCCAGGGCAGGCGCCAGGATGCGCAGCAGCGGGCGCAGCAGGGGGCCCGCCAGGGTAGGCGGCAGGGTGCGCACCAGGGGCCGCACCAGGGTAGGCGGCAGGGTGCGCACCAGGGGCTGCGCCAGGGTGCTCGCCAGGGCAGGCGCCAGGATGCGCAGCAGCGGGCGCAGCAGGGGGCCCGCCAGGGTAGGCGGCAGGGTGCGCACCAGGGGGCGCACCAGGGTAGGCGGCAGGGTGCGCACCAGGGGCCGCACCAGGGTAGGCGGCAGGGTGCGCACCAGGGGCCGCACCAGGGTAGGCGGCAGGATGCGCACCAGGGGCCGCACCAGGGTAGGCGGCAGGGTGCGCACCAGGGGCCGCACCAGGATAGGCGGCAGGATGCGCACCAGGGGCCGCACCAGGGTAGGCGGCAGGGTGCGCACCAGGGGCCGCACCAGGGTAGGCGGCAGGGTGCGCACCAGGGTAGGCGGCAGGGTGCGCACCAGGGTAGGCGGCAGGATGCGCACCAGGGGCCGCACCAGGGTAGGCGCCCAGGTGGGTGCCAGGGGGGTCCGCCCCTGGCAGGTACTGCGTCGCGGTGGGGAGGGCTGCGAGCAGCACAGCGAGCTGCCTGCTCATTGTCCGGTTCGCCTTCCGGAGCTGCCTGACCGTGTCCTCTGTTGTGATTGAATCCTCCTCTGCATCGGAGGACGGTGCGCTGTCAGGGCCGGCAAAGTGAGTGTCAGCAGGGCTGGCAGCGCGTGGGGCGGCAGGTCCGGCAGGGTCAGGGCCGGCAGGGCCGGCAGGGTGAGGACCGGCAGGGTGAGGGCCGGCAGGGCCGGCGGGGTGAGGGCCTGTCACCAGCTCCACGTCGGGTTGTGAATCTGGGGTGGAGGCTGAAGCCTCGCGGCCACTCCGCAGGGACGGCATCTTGGGACGTCACTGGAAGGCGTGAAGGAGTGAAGGCGTGAAGAGGCGATCGCGGCTCGAAGGACCATGTACGGGACGGCACTGTAGTCGCCGGCCGCACAGACGATATAGCGGGAGTGGCCGGCTGGCCGCTTCGACGCCTTGGAAGGGAAGGTCGGGAAAAAGTAGGGAAAATGTTGAAAAATGGAAAAAAATGGGGAAAAATATTGGGGAAAAGGAAAAAATGGGGAAAAAATAGGAATGGGGAAAATGTGGGGAAAAATGGGGAAAAATATAGGGAAAAGGGAGAAATGGGGAAAATGTGGGAGAAAGGTATAAGGCAGGGGGGAGGAAGGTAGGGGGGAGGAAGGTAGGGGGGAACCTGCGCCCTGACTAGGGACGCTTCGACTATTGTGAAAGTTTCTTCTTGATGAACACCAGCGAGCCGGGAGAAAGAAGAAGGCCAGGTTGCAGTGAAGGTCCAGGGCAGGAGAGGCTTGAAGAAGGCAGTCAGGGCAGTCCAGGAGAGATGTTGATGGTCCGATCGTTGCTGGCTCTCTGCCGAATTGCACAAGTTGTCCGCCTTTTAAAGGACCAACGGGCCTAGCTCTCCCTTTGTTAGCGACAAATTCCGAGAATTATTTTTGGGTTCCCGGAATTTGTCACAGGAGAGAGCGCCGTTGTTGCGTAACTTGGAAGGGGACGATTTTGACTAGGTCCTGACTGTTCTTCAAACCACTTTGCCCGTGTCATTTTTATTCAATTACATTTTGTGAGTTTGCACATATTACAGAGAGAAAATATTTTTACAAGGCAGCTTTGCACAATATTTAATTTGTGCAAATTTACATATTAAAGAGAGAAACATATATTATATTTAAAAGGGGAAGATTTGCACAATATTCAATTTTGTGCAAACGGCAAGTTTTGTAAAGGAAACTGCGTTTGCACAATTTCAAAATTTCATGCAAATCTTCCATGTTTTGTACAGATGATAGGTATTTAATTTATAAGAGGGTGTTGGGGGGTCAAGCCTTTGTTTTTTGTCTATAATGATGACTGCTTGACCCCGTGGTTTTATTTATTAATCAGCAGATAAGATTTATAGTTTTACACAAGTGCAGATAAGATTACAGATTTTTATAGAGAGAATTTTGTTGCCTAAATTCGAATATGCGCAGAGGTGAGTTTGTAAAGGAACTGCCTCTGCGTAAATTCAGATTTATTAAAATTAATTTAAGTCGGTGGAGGTACGTCCGGTACACCAAGGTTTAGGTTTTTCATCAATGATGTTGGTTAATTTTAGTTGAGATGATAGACAAGAATCTCTTAACTAAATCTATTAACAAAAAATACACTCCAAGATCGCTAAAATGCAGACTTGTTTGGAGACTGGAAAGGGGTAGATGTATTTTCTGGAGACAATCAGGACTTTCTAAGGTTTATGTATACACCAATTATGTTGATTTAGTTGAGATGATACACTAGAATCTCCAAAATTAACAAAATAAACCATTAAAGGATCTCAGAAACGTGGACGTGTTTGCACGTCCAATCTATTACTGTAAAAAATGATCCTTCCTCCCCAACCTCTCCAAATAAATAATCCTTAAATAACGCACTGCAAACAAAGGGCGGGGGTGTTAAGGCTTGCGGATTAAAAACTTCCCTTGTAATTTATTTTTTCCTTCTAATGTCCGTCCACCATCCCTGAACACAAACCTGTCTGGACTTTGTTCAGTGGCAATTATGGGGAAGGCAAAATTGGCAGGTACATTGGTGGATTTAGTCCGGATTGTTGCATTTTCAACAGTTTTCCTTCAACGATTAAAAAATGGTCTCTTTAATATCTCTTTTTCAATAATTGCAAAATTACTTTATGACATCATTTTAACTATATGAAAATGAAATACTTTGAATACACCTTTATTAATAATTATTTACATGTTTGAAAGCTAATAGCTTCTTCGTCAGGACAATGAAAATTAACGAATTTAAAAATATATAAGTTAAGATAAATAAGTACATTTCGAATTTAACTAACTAATCAGTTCAGTCTTCCAATTATTTTTTTTTTCTATATGTACTTATTTGTCTATTTTTAAATTCGTTAATTTTCACTATCCTGACGAAGAAGCTATTGGCTTTGAAACATTTAGATTATTATTATTTAAAAGTGTTTTATTAAAAATATTTCCTTTTCATATTTTTTAATATCTGTTAGGTTGAAATAAGTTTTTTGTGTTTTGCTCCAGGGTTGATTTCTTGATAGTTCTAATAAATTGATTTATTCAGTTCTCGCCATTATCATGTGGAGATGTACAATAATCTTACGCATACTTAAATTATATTATAGTATAAACATGAAGTAATGTTTTTACAGTATCTTTTACATTACTATATTTGGATTTCATGGTTCCATGTCTGCAGAAAAAATCAACTTTGGATTGATGCAAATAATTTGAGGTACATGTAAGTATAAAAAGATCGCTGGGCAGTTTTACTATTTTGTGACGTGTGTCAAAAGACAATTGCCAAGAGACGTTAAAATGTTGATGGTCAGTGCAGAATCGTTGCAATTGAGTCGCTCTATTCAGTTTCAGTGCCGACAACCCGGGCTTTTTTTTTTTCAATTTTTTTTTTCATTACCCTCCTCACTAGACATAGTCTGTTCTGAGGCTGGTAATTAACATTTTATATATAAACTGAATGTTTAGTAAAAAATATTTAAAAATAATAAGAAAAAATAGAAGTAAAAAAATGAGTAATATAAAAATAGAAAAATAAGTGTAGTACTATATGTGTTGGAGAATTATGTATAAAAATATGAATTGGGTATTTCGTATTATAATAAATTGTAAAAATTTGTAATTTTGTTAGTATTTGTGTGCAGTATGGTTTGTAAAATGCATTAGATGTTTAGATTTATTGATTGGCGCCTTCCGCGATCTTCTATGAGTATACTTGTTAGCACATATGAGTTAACCTCTTTCAACATAGGCGGATTTAGTATAGTTCCAGATTATTTTTCGCCATGTTCCTTAAGGTGTCAACATCAAGTATTCTTGTTAAGAACAAGAATGGATACAGGAATGGATAGTATATACATTACCTCATGTACAAGTAACGCATAAACCCTCTTTTGTACTTTTTCTATTTTTTGGATATGGTTTTGTCCGGAAGGGGGCTAAATAATGGAACTATGTTCCAAGATACTGCGAGCTTATGGATACTTCACCGCATAATTAGGGATAACTGACGTGAAAAATTCACACAGTTAATAGTTCCATCGCATTTTTCTTATGCTTCTATCATTAGATAAATAAAAACAGATTAAAGCTATACAACAATAAATACATTGATGATACAGAGTTAACATCTCTTGTATGGGTATTCATAAAAAAACCCTTTCGCAACGAAGACGTGTGATACACAGGTGTATATCGTAGCTATCACTTACCCCCAAGAATAAACAAGCATTACTTAACCAGCATTTTTTCAGTTGAATCCAATAATTTTCCTCCTTTATTAATAAAATGTGTTGCTACCAAAATATACATAAACCATTGTAGCTACAGTAATAATTCATGAGTCCTAACGTTGAATTCTTTTTACCATTCCTTCCAAAACCTCCCTTATCTTCAATGGGAGTTTAACCCCTTCCTTCCTATCGGGGTTATTAATGTAACACGAGTGCGTAATCGTATTTATTGAGGCTTAAAGTCCACCCAACACCCCTTTATTGGAGCCACCCCTCACCCCCCTAAAGGCTCTGGGGGACTCCTGACGCCTTATCTGTCCAAGGATTAAAGCAGGTTCTTTTTATTACTTACATTTTTTTTAAATAAAGGGTTGATTTTTGACGAGGGATCTTCACTACTTTGTCACCATTCTATTCGAATAATTTATTTTGTCCTGAATGACATTAAAATAAGAAACTCAGTCATATAATATGAACTCCGCAAAAATCACTATGTCTTCCGCAACAGCCTTCTGGAGAAACATAAGTACTTAATTAGATAAAATAATCCCTAAAAAATAAGCAGGACTGTCAACTAGCAATAAGACACTCTCACCTGAAAGAGATGAGCAGGTGGAAAGGTTGGTAGTGGAAAGCATTGGGGACAACGTAAAGAATAACTGACTGCATTCTGTCTTATGGGAAGAAGGTTCAGATATCTGAGGATTTTCGTGGTAGAATAAGAGACATTGTCATATACCCAATGAATAACTACCATATGCACTTCACTAAAATACTGGCTTGCAGTCAAAGAGAATATGGTATGACGTAATGGGAGATAACATAATGTGCATAATCTATGGGAATTGTGCAGACCGTTTTCAAAACAACGATTTATACAAGAACGTCATACACTAGTTAAAATAAAAAAGAAAACAGTCAAGTACTTCCGCCACTGTTCTCAAATGCAACCAAACATATTAACAAGGAAAGAAAAAAAATTAAAAAGGGTTGCGATTTAGTTTGGACAAGTGTCTATAAGGGTGTAGGGGGAGAGCCTCCCTTATAAGACTGGCATTCAAGGATTAGGAGCTAAGTACTATTGTTAACATACGCCGTTGTTAAACTGTAGGGCTTGCTTAAATAAACCTGCTAGATTTGCGTTGAGTTGAATCGTTTGTTGTTTTTTTGAAGAAACTGTTAAATATTTTAGTAGGACCTGTTCTTATGTGATCAATATCAACCGTGTACACATGTTAAGCGCACGTTTATCTTATTTCCCGATAATGCACCGATGCCAAAGATATCAATGACGCTAGTTCCTTGGAGCATCTTCCATTATAATACCGGTAGAACAAAGACAGCATACATACCTAACGGCTGTACTCTGAAGATTGCAATCCGCTTGTTAAGATATGGGTTTTTTCAGATGTTGGGGCTTCAGACCAGAGGTGGCTGTCAAATTCAACAGTGGGGCGCACTTGCAATTTATACAGGGTCAGCAATTATGTACCTATTAAAGTATCTGCGGGCCATGCACAGAACACCCAGGTTTTGTGAGGCTAACTTGACACTGACATCGATGGAGCCTCCGTGCCTAAGCTGGTAACTTAGAGTTACACCATGTATATCAATGGAAGGCTAATAAATACACTACAACTCAATTGTACATCACAGCATATAATAAGCCCAAGAAAAGGGCTACGAAATATGGGACTTCTATTATTAATTTGTTGTGTTTGTGATAAGTACCACAGAACTCGCTGAGGAAGATACTGTAACATTTGTTCAGTAGGTACTCGGAATTATGTTTTAATGATGCATTAAATTTGATGGAATCATTTAAGTGCCTTATGTTTTATGGTCGGCAATTGTATACTTTGATAATAATATTTGCTAATAATACGTTATTTTTAGAAGAAATTTGTTTGTTTTGGGTATCTGCTTGGATGTTTATAAAAACGCCACAAGTACAAGAAATACTGTACAAGACAACAAATACAGTAAAGACTTAGAGTGAAGCATAGGCCATGAGGGTATACCCATTTACAATCTCCTTCCCGATAGCCTGAAAACATAGAATCGAATCAATATCTTTTTTTAATTCTGTTCAATTTGATAATTGAACAAAATTATAATGTACAGTAATGTGGATTTTTTTTCGATAAGGTATTATTGCTGTTATATTGATATTATATACATGATAATAGCTTTATTATTATTATGTAGTAAGAATACAATATGTGCATATTTCTTCAACTAATAAAAATAAAATATCATTTGATAACTCAGGTTCAAAATTAAATTTAATTTGATGAATTTGTGTTATTTCACAATGTATTATTTAAAATAATATATAGTGTACTTGTGGCGCGTTGCAGAGTTGACGTTTTCTCAGTATCGCCCTGGTGTAAGAGAACCATTCAGAATTGAAACGTTGCTTGAAATTTCTTTAGCCGTGTTTGGTGACCATATCTAAATAGCCAGGTATTACTTTACCTTCCTCTTGTCCATCTCCTCTCCCTCCCTACTACCTTCAGCCTCACAATATACTCCACATGGGGATGTCATAGTCTCACTGGCTCCAGACGGTTGGGACATTTGTATGGTATTAACACTAAAAATAAATAAAAATACCTCCGCCTTTTCTCATAGATGTCGCATGTTAGCAAAAATATAAGTAACAACGGAGATTTATATTAGCAGGACATAAAGATTATTTCAAAATTGTAATCTCTGGCCGCCATCCAAAAATAACATAAAACATATCAAATACTTAACGAAATTTGGCAGATTCGTTCAATTCAAAGTTCAAGTCAACGTAGACATTATATCGTTATTAAAAACAAGCAATCCATAAAATGGCTATAAAAAACAGTGAAGCAGGAAATCTCCTACTCTCTGCTTACCCCCGCCAAGAGCTGAGAAAGGGGTTCAATGTGGGTGGGGGGTAGGTAGGTGCGGTGGGGGTTTATTCTGCGCCCAATTGTAATTTTCCATTTCTAAGAATGACGGAATATTAATTTATTTGTCTTTTATTTTATTTTTTCTTTCACTTCTCCGCTGTTAGGCCCCTTGTGATATTTGCTCCGCATCAACAGGGTGGAACTGAATCTTGATATTTATTTTGTTTTTTTTAAATCCACTAGGATTAATGCAGGTAATATGAAAAAATAATAAGTTAAGAAAACCTCAATATTTATCTTTAATGCATAAGAATTAAAAAATAAATCTTAATAAAATCATAAAATATGCGTTATTTGTTCATCGGATTGAAGATTCTTGAGAAATAATGATATTTACACCTTACAATAGTACTTATGTCAAATTAAAAAGAAAGAAAAGTACCGACATGATATGTAATAATGTGTAGAGGATGACAATACTTGATTATATGTAAAATAATAATAAATATAGATACAGACACCCGAGGCACTTCGTAGCAGTTGGGTAACAATGAGAACAATTTCTGAAAACTTTTTCGAAACTGCATTTTAATAGCTATTTCGTTAAACATACGGATAATTTTTTTTACATTATAATATTAAAAGCGTTTTAGGCTGTGTAATTTTTAAAACTTTTTTTTTGCGAAACACAAACTAAGAACCTATATCTAGAACTTAGGTTCGTGATTTGGGTTTAATATGAGAAGTTAAAAACAAAATAAAAATGACCTCCCCCCTAATTAAGTAAAACAAACAATTAAATTCTAATGAAATAGCTATTAAATGCATTATAAATTGTTTTTTTTCTTCTGATACAAAGTGTTTTTTTTTTTAAATCTTTATTGACCGTGTGCCGTTTATGTGTATGTAAAGAAAAATATAATTTTCTTTAATTCAAGGCAATGCCGAGATTGTCTCGTCATTGTGGCTGTGTGTGTCGTGGACTGTCTCTGGCTGGATGTTCGCCACAGTACCTACACAGTCGACTCGATATTTCGTAATCTATGGTTTAAGACATAGTAAAAATAATCTATGGGTTGTGACAAGGCAGATTGATGGGAATAATTTCAATAATTTGGAATTGCTATCGTGATTGGGAGTAAGGAATTGACATAACAATTAATAACATTAAATGTCATTTCTTTCCTTACAGGTAATGTTTTGTTACTGAATTCTTTTCTTTATGTAAATCTTGTGAGATTAACAAAATAAACTTCTGCTTTCCTTACAGAGAAACTCAATTGTGTTTTAATTGACTGTGTCGTTCAAATCACAAGGAAAATATCATTATTATTTACCAAAATCACCATAAACAATTTTTACTTCCGAGACCAAAGAGATTTTTTCCGTTAATTTTGCAAATTAGTTTTGCTATCATTATTTGTATATTTATCATGTTTTAACAAAGCAATATTGTGGTGGTCAATAGATAGATGCAAACTTATTGAAAAAATAACACTTTTATTTATCATGTCGAATATAAAACGCCCTTCAGTTATTGCCCAGTCCGTCCCTGTGTCACCTAAAGCGATCTTCACTTTTTTTCAGTTCCCTTTTTTCTTTGGAATCCTCCCCCTTCCACTGACCCCCTATCCACCCCCTTTGGCAAACTCCAATTTTAAATAATTTATTTTCTCATTATTCGCCGCTCACAATGGGAAAGGGTTAAATAAAAATGGCCACCATTGTGAGTCTGTGTGTCTATTTATCGACTCTTTGTACCGACTTATACTTGTTTTGTATAGAATTCACCAATGTATTTGTATGAAAAATGTTTGATGTTTGGTCTTTGATTAGATGTGATACCATAGTAGGCACAAAAGTGGCAAAACGTCTGCAAGAATAGTTTGAAAAGTCGACTTGGGGCCCGAGGTATAAGGGGTGCTCTCTGTCATGTAATTGTGGTAGAAAATTAGATAGCAGCGCCCCGACAAGGCGAGGATCCTGGATTCAAGTCCTAGACGTGACCCTATCTTTTTATGAATCTCTAATATTGTCTTTAATAATTAAATAAATAATTTTTAGGAATTTCATCACACTTGTTATTTAAAATTAAAGTAAAAAATTAATAAATTTACATATTTTGCCTTTCGACCGCATTCATAACCTAACCTAACCCAATGGAGCCTCTCTAAACGTTAACTAGCCTTACTTTTTAATTCTTATAGAGAATATATATTTTTTAAATTCTTAAGTCTTTTAAGAAAAAATATTATAATAAAAGGCTTTGACAAAAAAAAATTCGTATAGCTTGGAAGAAGTTGAATTGTGTTATTCTGACCACTCAGAATAGAATTGTATTAAGTACCTAGTTAAATAAAAAATTTGAGACACTTTTGCTACACTCGTTTTCTAGCTTGAGCTGACATGTAACCATTGGATTTACGATGTGGTAATCTTATTAGTAAAAAAACACATCAGCTTTAAGTTAAATTTGTCATGGAGGAATTTGAGATATTAAAAATGAATTTAGTTTTATGTACTGACCAGTTAAATAAATAACAAACGTCTCTAAAAATGAGACTGTTGAGCAATTATTAAAAATAGAAATTCATGCAAAATCAAATAGCATAATGGGGGTGAGTTATGATATTTGGGGTGGCTACAGACTATAGACTACCCCCTACAAGAATGGAAGGGTTTACAAAGAGAAGGGGTTGTATTTTACGACATCATTTTTTCTTATTATTTTTTAATTATTAATCGTAGAGAAACATATTTCCCGATTCTTGGAAGGGCGCCTACAAATGGATTGTTTGTCTTTAATTATATTTTTTTACCCCGGAGGGCGGGAGACCGTTAGTGGGGTTGGGGTGGTGAACTCGGTGACATTTCCAAATGACAAATTTGCTTCGGAATTATTATTTATACAAAACTTTTTTGCCATTATCAAAGGGTTTCGGATACCATCTTGTGATTTTTGCCGGATTTTTTTTTTCAATTTAATTAAGGCTAGCAAATAAAATAATTTCAGACCGACTTTGAAAGTTATTATTTGATAATAATTGTTAGCCATTTCGTACGAATGCTCGCGAAAGGGTTTTTTTACAAACGAAAGGGTACAAGAATTTGTATTAATAATGGATTTTAATTCATGGACAGTACGATCATTACTTGACAATTCGGTTCGAGCTGAAATGAGGGAGATGGTGAAAGATATTTTAACCGGTTTGTCTCAATGGTTGTCTCCCAATACTGTATTGTTTTATTTTTAAATTTAAAAAATATACACAATTAGTTTCGTGCAAACTTTATCTAAGTTCCAAATAATACAGATTATGCACTAGAAGGTAAATAAACATTAAGTTAATCTCAAAAATAATACAATGATACCTCTTCTAATAAGATTCTTATGTCTCCACCAAGACCACAACTCACAATTAAAATTTATTGATTTCATTGGCTCTCCTAATATACTAGATTTCACAATTACCGTATTATTGCGTATAACTCCAACACGGAATCGCATTTGTACACTCCCGTTCGCAATATACAGCATTTGGATAGTATTAATAAGGATTTTGTTTTTTTATTGTTCTTCAAAGTACGATCCATTAAACCGCAATTAAGCAGTTTGTCAACAGGATGTTCATGTTCAATAACAATATTTACATAATATCATTACTAATTATAATACAACTTTTACATAATATTTATCACTAACCACTGCCATAATCAATAGTAGGTACTACTAATACAGAGTATCTCTGATTAGTAGACATATTTTTAGGATATATCTGAATCTCTTAATTCGAATAAATATTAATGTTGAATATTTTCGGCACGTTGTATTCCAGGGTTCGCCGTCCGTATTTATTGTTATATTTTGGTACAAGCATTCCTTCATTTTTTGTGAACCTAGTATTGTGTTCATGTTCTACTTTCCTCTTATATTCGGAGTCAGATATATGCAGAATCCATATTCTGTGTCATAATAAGGCCTGTATCGGCAAGACAGTAAAGTTCCGATACAATAATAATATGTTTCACCTATTTGTTTTGGAACTAGTAATTTAATCATAGAATTTTGTACTAATTGTAGGAAATTTAAATTAGTTTTTCTAGAGTGTCCCATGTGGTTATTCTATATCGTAAAGTAGATTCTGCGAATGATAAATATTATATATTGTCATTTTTAATGCATCAATCACTAAATAAAAACAGATTTTAGTAGAATTTATATCGGCAATCAGAACAACAAACTGCCTAGCTATGTTTCGACAAATTATTTACTGTATTATTCCTAATCAACTATTTTTCCATTTCGCATTGTAAAAACTATTTTTACCTTGAAATTCTCGTTTAGATGTTATTTGTAAAAAAAAAAAACATGTAAAATCCCAGCTGGGCTTGAAAAACTATAGTATTTAATAATAAGGTAATGTTTATAAGACAAGGTTTTATGCATAGCACAAAGGATAACAAATTATTATAAGCAATAATTAGTCGCCTGAAACATCAATACAAATTGAAAATAAAAATGAGTTGGTTGTTTGCAAGTAAAAAAAAATTATAATAATTAGAATTTAGAAGAATAAGAAGTAATTGTTGATTGAAGTACTAGTACATATTGAATTATTTGGCGTGTTGGAAATAAGCCGACGTGGCTCAGTGATCCAGAGCATCTGACCGGACATCAGAAGGTGCGGGTTCAATTCCCGTCGGCGGCATTTATTTTTAATGGGGAGATATATTCAATTTGTATTGATATTTTAGACGATTAATTATTGCTTTTAATAATTTATAATATTTTATATTTATTTAAATATGTCGATAACATAAAATTATCAAGATGGGCTCATTAAGCACCCATGGTGTTGCCACATACTTGGGAATGATTGAATCATATAAATATGTATATAGTACCCATCTAGTGGAAAAAAATTGACATATATATATATAATATTGCTTCTATATTGAAATTTTTTTTTTCGCAACTTTTTCATGTAATTTGGAGCAATGGCAAAAATTGAGATTCTAAACTAAATATTGTGAAACGTTTAAAATTCTTGCCTTTCAACTGTTGAAAAAACAAAATGGCACTGAATGGCCACTTTATGATAGTATTACATTTGTATTTTTTTCTGAAATATCCCGTCCTTATAAGAAATTCGATCTAATAAAGTAAGACGATTGTTATTGACTCCGGACAGAGGCAAAAAAGGATCTAGGTGGTTTTGTTGGAGAACATCTGACACTTTTAAAGTAGGTGTCTATCACGGCAGATAAGTTTATCGAAGATATTATCTGAACTAGTTACTAGTCAAAAGTACTGGAGTTAAGATGTTTTAATTAAGTTGCGGAAATTAAATTTCATTTGCACCTAACGACAAACAATACGGAACTACCCGAACTCACGAACTGTATTGCATACCTCCAAAAAATCACATAGGAATGTTGTAACTATTTAATTGATGTTATCATTACAGTTTTGTTCGTTACGATTGGTGACTTAGCAGTGGTGCGCGTGCTCGTGGGGTGAAGTGGTAGGCCGGTTGTGGGAGGTAATGCAAACTCATGTGTTTTTGGTTTGAAAATTTGGTCGCCTAGAAATGTTTCAGATGCTTTAATTAAATACTGCGAGTAGAATACATCTTGACCTTTGAAATAATCGAGTAGTTTTTATATAAATCTTTTTATAAGCCCAGAAAAAAATAATGTATATGCCTATGAAAACTGCTTTAAAGTTAAAAATCTCCTACTTACGAACCCATTTTCGGTTATGATTTTATTGTTTAAAGTGGCGAATCAAGTTATTTATAAAATGATCAAAAAAAATATATTTATACCTGAACATCCACAAAATAAAATAAAAGGCACTTTTTGGCCATGTTTATTTCTTGCATAAATCAAAACAGGTGGATGGTGTTAAGCGGGAATTTAAACCTTATCGCCATCTACGTAAGGGTTGTTATTGATAGCGGCTCAATTTAAAATACTACACGACGTAGTGCATTGCCTTAAGTTTATTTTTTTCACAACAAAATGCCAATAAACGCCGGCAGTTACCGTCAATATATTTTTTTAAATTCAAAAGTGTAAAATTTAAAAAGTGTGCTCAATTTGTTTAGATTGCTACTACCTACGAACAAAGGACCTATCTAGACATTTCTTTTTTATGACAGACAAACGACAATACAAACAAGCCAACAACGAAACAAACATAACAATTACCGTACAAAGCCGAGACAGGCTTCGATTCAGGCTGCTGCCAATTTAAAATCAACAACGTGCTCCCTTCGCGTCCTTCAACCCTTCCCTTCCTCTTTTTCTCCTCATCTCGGCGTTGAAGGACACGTTGAAGAACCCTCACAGCTCAAGGAGAGGCTGAGAGGCTGGAGGACACAATCAACTTGATTGAGACATCTGAAGTCAATATTATTATTATAGCCATTTAAAAATATTTTTTACTGGATCTAGAGCAACAAAAATTATCAAACACAAATCAATATCAAACGTTTTTCACTTGCTTGCTTTTCAGACCAATCGATCCCCGTATGGAAATTATATCGGAACATATGAAAAATTTTTGCTCCACACAATTCAGTCCCAGTCATTGCACAAGCAACATCTTCCGCTTTTATTAGAGGTGGTAGTAGATTTTCAAATATGATATTTATATTATAGACAGGTTTCGTTACCCGGGAAAGTTTGTTATTATATATTTTTTTTATATCTGCAAACAAAATATTCAGGTAGGGTGATATGGCTGAAATCAAGCAGTACCTAGTTTTCTAGGTAATATAATTTGTATGTCTTTCTAAAAGCTCGCAGATGGTGAACTGTGCATGAAATTTGCATAAATTTTTTGTCTAAGTTTTCTTGATCGAATTATTTTTTTTCCCAGCAACATTGTTTTTCGTGAGCTTTGAACCGATGTTCTTAAAAAAAATCATTACGCCATAAATATGGACAAAATACTGTCCAATTAACAAAAAAATATGATTCGAGGCCGTGAATTTTTTCACTTTTAAAAATGCACTAAGTTTTCAGGTAGGAACACTAATTTACAACATCAAAACTTTACGTTCCCGAACAACGCTGGGTACATGTCAACTAGTTTCTTATGAAAATTAAAATATTCCCATACCTTTTCATTTTTCATAAAATTTCGATGTTTTTAATTTACACTTATCTTCTCCGTGATAGATATTAAATAATTCATCCAGAAAATATTGTCTTACAGATACCTATATCAAAACAGCATCTTAATTTCCTTACCAAATAAATATTGCAAACCTCCCACTGATAACATCTCAATGACTGATAATTCACTTGTTTAATAAAATATTTTTTTCGCGAATCATTAAGCTCGACTTTTCAAGAAAGTGAATTAATCGCCCTAAAGGGGGGTTGAACGGGTGAACGGGTAAAGGCACCCATTACGGGGTGGCTCGTGACGCATTTTTGCATCGATAAACTGGCGCCGCCACCCCAAAAGAGTTACGGCCACTAAAAATTGAAACGTAAATCACGATTTTAACTTTTAATTAATTCCCTTCCCTTAATTTCTCCGGGAGGAAGTGTGAACCGTTAGGAGATTGCATGAAGATACAGATGGCTCCCGACTTACTGTGTTTTGTGCCACGACGGGGCATTCCGAACGTTTAACTTGAGATATTTTAGTAGAGGTTTGTTTTGGCTTTAAATAAAATAAGCGAAAATTTAAAAAGTTTTATTTTGGAATTTTCGATTTTTTTCTACCTACATTAGGTGTAAGTAGATTATTTATGCACTAACTTAACACTACAGATACCGTAGCCGTCAATTTGATGGCTGCCCGGTGTAATGTGATGAGATTTTGCTTAAAATTTAATATAAAATTTTGTTTTTTTTTAACTTTTGAAGATTTTTTATTTATTTACTCAAATTCTAATAAACACATTACATATTACATGAAATGAATGCAAGAAAAAATGTTACAATAAAAAATGCTAAGACAAAAATAGGCCACATAAACAATGGAGATAATGTCAAGTCAAGACAGGATCAAGGTTTTGATTGCACAAAAAAATTCAAGGTCCTGACTTGAGTTGACAAATCTGGACATTCTGGACATTGGTGAATGGTATCCATAATTTGTGGAGTGTTTATTGAGGAAAAGCAAATCATTATTTCTGAGTCTGCGGAAAGGGATATTGAAAGGGATGAGTTACAACAAATTAGGAGAGTCAATGATACTGATAATAGTTTTGAAAGTGCAGATGAGATCAAAGTCCTACCTACGTTTTTCTAGATTTAATTTTACTTCGAGTTCATCGCATGAGTAATTGCCTCTTTCTAACCCTAACAATGGTACAACATACTCATTCCACCTCGCAAAATGATTGTTTGAATCTGTATATTTATTTCGGTATCGCATATCATTTGAACTCGATCTGTACATTAATTGGTGAATGGTGTCAGTTGTTAGTATTCTCTCTCATGTTGATCTGTGCGCAAGTATGTCAAGTCGCCGAATATTCATTTCGTTTGTATTTTCGTATATTATATTCTACCAAATGTGTACCTAATTAAATAAAGTAATCAATTTCATTAAATATTGTAATATTTATTTTATATCATAGTAAAAATTACACTCACAAGTAGTCGGCCGTCAATATGACGGCCGCAATATTTATAGGTATGGCGCAGTACCCAGTCGTTCTAGTGTTAACACCTCGGGCCTAGACAACAAAAAATCATTTCATCAAAATATTCCCGCTTGAAATTAATTTCGTATTAATAATACCACTGTTTTAAAACCGTACAAGAGTCCTAACTGCTCCCAACTGTCCGGAGCCGGTGATACTATGGCATACTCAATCGGGGTATGTTGTGAGGCTGAAGGTAGTGGGGAGAGGAAGGTGATAGGGAAGAGTAAGGTGGGGAAGTACCTGGCTATTCAAATATGGTCACCAAACACGGCCGATGCCATTTCAAGGAACGTTTCAATTCTGAATGGTGGTCTTACACCAGGGCGATACTGAGAGTATTTTCTATTCCTGAAGGTGACACAAATATGCTGTTTATTATTTTATATTGTTAAATCGCGAAATAACACAAATGAATCAAATGCAATTTTCTTACGCACGCCAGGATTTTAACATGCGACCTCTAGCATTCTAGTCAAGAGTACTTACCCGTCGACCAACGAGGGTTACAAAAAAGATTTAGACAAACGGATATAATGTTACATGCAATTAAAAAAATTAGATTGTTAAAAGCAAAAAAAAAAAAATTCTAAAATCGATTATGAACGGATGGTTTTTTTTCTCAACATTCATTTAAATAAAAGTATGATAAATGTTATTTTCAAATCAATTGACTAGGTGAAATGTTTGGTGATTTTGAAGAATTATTTAAAATTATACTGCAGCGTCTAAGGCAACCTTTTAAATGCAAAGAGAAAGCTTGGTGTCTTTTCTTTCTAAATATATTTACACTACATGCCTGACCATAATAAAAAAACGAGATAGAACGAGTTTTATGAGGATGTATCATTTAGTGACAGCACTGTGTAGGTACATAGTTAGGGGTTAATTTTTTTATGTCGATCCAGAATATAAACACTACATAGGTACCTAACTATAATTTAAGTAGCCACATTTCAATACGACACTTTTTTAAAAATTTTCCCCTTTATTTATAGTAAAAAATAATTCATGCGTTATATATTAAAATGAAATTTTATTTAATTAATTTGTGTTGCTTCACAAATAATTCAAAGTGTTTTTGCGGCATGTTCCAGGGTGGAAGTACCAACATTTATTCATTCATGGTTAAATCATACAAAATAAGTTCCTCTTGTTACGGAAATCAAGGGATGACGTAACAAAATAAAAGAAAGTCCTTTTCGAAAAAAACGGAAGGATTCGAATAAAAGTGGAATGCGTAGTATGCTTTTCGAATAATTTGAATCGGCGTTCCATCAAGTGTTCTCTTTTTAAAAGTCCCGCGGTCCATTGTTATTGGTCGAGCACAGTTGGATTCGATTTCATTATTCCATTTACAAATCGAAAGGGCATCAAAGGAGCCATTTTTTTCAAGGTACTATGATTATTTTTATTGGTATTGGGATTGTGTTCTGGGAGGTGGGTCGCTCATAGGGTGGAGTGAAGATATAGCTTTATTTCTCATACCGCCAAAATTCATGAGAATCTAACGTAAAGTTTTTTAAAACTTTTTTCACTATTTAAAATAAGTTTGTGTTTTTTTTTCTACGTTTCATTTACTTTTAATGTGACACACGACTCTAATAACTAGGGTTTGCTCGAGGCTGATATTTTAATTAATTCCGACGAACTCTTCCTCCATAAACATCTGAGTTTTAATAGATTCTCACTTTATTTTTTATTTTATTTTATTTAGGAAACAAACAGTCATTTATATATTTAGCATAAACAGCAATTATTTACAATATTAGACCAATAATTTTCCATTAAATCTAGTCGTTGATTCAATATTTGCACCTATACCATATATTTATAAATGACAAAGACAAATGACATTATAAGGAATTACAAAATGTTATAAAAACAATTAAAGACAGCTAGTAGTAATACATTTTTCGCATGATTAAAATAAATACAATAAAATGATAGGATTATTTCACAAAATAAATTAGGTTATCAGTTTAAGTTACATTTTATATGTTTTCAAGTAACAGTTGAAAATGTCTACATCTCTAGAGGCAGTGTGAGTTTTACAGATACGTCCTATTAAAGAGTTTTGCGCATATTTTTTACAGTGTGGTGTTCTAAATAAGTCGTTTGATGTGGTGTTGTGTTCAGATATGATGAATCAACAAGACTGTTCACGATTTTGTATAAGAATAGGGCATCAGAATTTTTTCTGTGTTTATATAAAGCGGTAGGGTCAAACCAATGATCGCTAAAGCGATACGATAGGTGTTTAATAAATTTGGATTGGATAATTTCAATACGATCATTTACGATCTTTATTTTAGAGAAATTCAACCGTAGGTCTATTCAATACACCAGGACCGGGCGTAAGCCATGCATATTTGTACTTACGTTACTTACACTTACGCCGATAAGATTCTGACTTTATTTTAGGGTATTATCCTGTCTTAGGGTTACATGCGATGATGCTCACAAAAGTAATTTGGTACTAGCAAGTCGCAAATTAAAAAGGTATTAATTTTATGAGTTCTTGATGTCTTTTCGTATTTTTTTTTATCAGCAGCTTCTAGGTAAATGGAATCAGTTTTAGATGGTAAAGTGATTACTAATTTGAAATATGCATTTGTAAAGTTCGAAATGTGTATAAATATATGATATATAATAATAATCAAAAAATAAATCACGATTTTACGTTTGGTCGAGAAAATCCCAAATCATATCACATCTTTAATATGCCGTTGAATTTCGAACATGTTAAAAATTATTCAATTCAGCTGTGGCAGTATCGCTCACGGAATCAATTCAACGCGTACAGTCGGCACAGGAGCGATACGTGGGTAATGTTTGATAATCAAATAATATACCAATTTTAATAGGGGAAGACAGGGTTCCATATTGGGGTAAGAATAACTTTTTCTTCAATAAATCTGGATTCTGTGGTTAGTTTTTGTTTTGTTTTGTTTTTAAGTTATTATATTCCTCCTTAAATTCCTGATTATGACCTCAGATTAAATGGAGAAAACTTTGTGATGTAAAATATTACTAATCTATTGTAAGTCTGGGAAAATTTTTCGTATTCCTATTAAACACGAGCTTTTCACTAATGAATTGACAGATTTCCTAACAATCTATCAGTAAAACTGACGAGGGGTAAGACTCTCGAATCCCATTCTCATATTTCTCCGTGCCGGTAGATAACTTAGCTAAAGTCAATTGCAGCAAGGATATTTAACATCATCCATCATTAAACAAAAAACACACACATAACTCTTTGATAGCCTATTCCTCGTGAATTGCTATGGCTTATATGTGCCTAAGCACTTGTTGTCGTCGAAAGCTGTTATCTATATCATAATGACGTTGTAGCCAGTTCGAACCGTTTAGAAATGTGTGATTGAAAAATCTATATCTATCTATATCTTATATCTATTATATTTGATTTGATCAAAATCAGAAAAATAAACTTTAAATGTTCCACACATTTTAACGGTATCCATAGTTGTTTGTGAACATACCCTGTTTCGTTTGTTCCCATCTTCCCCTTATGAAGCCGTAATATTAAACGTTCAGAAGCCGCGGTAGCTGCCGGACCTGGAGTCGTAATTACCGCATTACAGCCTCACTGGCTTAATGGAAAAAGCGCAGTCAATGATGAGTTCAAACCCGTATCCTTCGGCTCAATATCCTGTCTTTAGGTCATTTAATTGCGATTTCGATTAATGTATTTGGAAAATATATTGAGATTCTGATTGAGACGGTAGATTTAACCTTTTGCTGATTCGAAAACAGCATATATCAATTCCAGCAAGGATATTCAACATCTTCCATCACGAAACCAAAAATCATGCATAACTCGATTGGTAGCCCATTACTCGTGGAATGCTATGGCTTATATGTGCCTGAATTATCAACCGTAGTCGTCACCACAACTTGTATGAGATACCACACGGTAGAACAAATGTTTTAGAATAGCACAACATGACAAAAGGGATGGTACTGTTGAATGAAACTTACATATAGCTAATTACATATGTTATTGATTGATTGGGTATACTCGCGGCACTGCTTTGGTGAAATTAACATTATTATGGCGCACAGTTCCGAAAGCAAGACATTGTTGTTTAGTGAATTGTCTCCTATGATGCCAGGTATTCCATTCAGAGGTTAGACTTTGAGGTCGAAGATTAGGAGTTCATTTTCTTCGCAGCATAAATATTATTACAAATAAATTTTGTCATTGAGCAAGATAATAAATATAACATTGAAACATATGTCAATAAAATATAAAATAGTATATTATAATAAAATCACCAGTAGTTCATCTCACTAGAGAATTTCTGTATCGATATATGCAACTTTTCAATTAGAGTAAATAGAAAAAAATGTAAACGTACTTATTATATTGAAAATTTAAACCTACAAAAATAAACGCTACAGTTATTCAAACTAAAATTACATCTGGGCAGTACTTTTAACGTAAGTAAAAATAACATTCTACTTACTAAATGTATAACAAAGTACCTGTGTTGGCTTTTCAGCCACAATACTAGGGTGACCATATTAAAAATGACAGGATAGTGTGATTAATTATTAACAATAAATGCATTTAAATAAAATTAGGTAAATACTAACAGTTAAGTAGATAGATGTAAGAAATGTTCATCTTAAGTAAATGTAATTTAAATACATTACAGACTTATTGAAAATTCAATTGATGTTCCATGTTCATAAATGGACAAAAAAAAGCTGAAAGGTTTATCCGAGTTATTATCTAGGTTACAAAAATATGTTCTAGCAAAACTTTGTATTATTAGTTCCGGCAAGACAGAGGTTCTGGGTTTGAATTTGAATTTGCGACAGTTACTTTTTTTTATTTTCTGTGTCGTTTTATGTTTCATGCTTCATCGGGATTGGTTAATATTATTTTCATCTATGATAACATTTTACGATGATGTTTATAAGCTACGATAAGTTATTACAATAAATTGAATATTAATTTTTGAAACTAAAAATAATATTCATGAATAAATAGTAGGTGTCAAAATAATTAAGAAATTTAACTTAAGTAACTATTTATTAATCAACATCATTTAAATTATATGATAGGTATATTTATGAGTTCAATTTGAGAGGCGGGTTCGGGTACCGCCGTCCGGGAAGCATTTATTGAATAACCAACACCTCTGCCATAGGTCACCCCAGGTGTTTCGCTACGTTTGGTGACTTAGCAGTGGTGCCCGGCTTCAAAGGGTGAGGTTTATCAAGGTCTTGTAATCCAGATTCCTCCCCAACTCTCATACCTTTTTCTTTCCGAGAACTCTTTACTTTTTCTTTTCTAAAAGGACCCTTTACACAGTGTCGAGGGGAATTATTTTCCTCAGGGCCTCCTGTGTGGAACTAATTTAAAAATAAATAAATTTGTAAATCAAATTTAAAAAAAAAATACATTTAATGCCATTTAGTTTTAGTAAACCGATTTATCCGCACAGCCGGTGATTTGGGCCAAAACTCAAGGAATAGAAACCAAATTTAAAAAACACTTATACTAATTTACTTTGGTGGTAGGACACCATTCCGTTATTTTGGGACAAAATCCCATCTGGAGTCGATAATAAACGTCAAAATGTCGAAATTAAACGAATTTGAGTTTTTTTAAAAGATGCGCCGCGTTACGAGGATTCGGAGTTCATTCGGTAGACTTTGCCCACTCCGTCTGTTTGCCGTCCGCCGACATCCGTCAACGTAATTTTTTTAAATTTAAAATTAAATTTGTAAATTTACTGTTATTATAATGCGAAATTGTTTGTTCATGATTTTTTTTTCATATTCATATGCGTATTTAAATTTATTTGAATAAATTCTATACATTTAAAGTATGAGTATTACTATTATTATGAGAGTGGTCAACCACAATAAAAAAAAATAAAAATTATAACATATTATAAAGAAAACTATCATTTTGTTCATATTTGTCAACTTTATCATTGTTGTTTCACAGGGCTAAGCAAATTTTTAACACGCCTGTGATACGGCGAAAATCAAATCATTGGATAATCTTATGAAAAAGGAAAAATTGGCGAGAAAAAGAGGAAAGAGAAAAGAAGTTTCAAGACTATGAAAATAACTTTTTTTAAATTACAAGGAAGACCACATCAGGTGAGAAGGTACTTACGTAATAGGTACGTAGGGGAGATTGATTAAAAATAAACCTAACGATTTTAACACCATCATGCCTATAAAAAATCATTAAAATTAACACCAGCAAAAAGTGCTTACTTCGATACCTAATCACACTTCGATTTTAAATTAAAATTAATATCCATACAGCATACAGTAGTTAAATTAAATATTGAATGCGTCGAGGTACTTCTTTACAATTTCCGAAGAGTATTTGGCCCCCCTGTAGTTTATCAGATCGAAATCAATTTGGGAACATTACTTTTGGACCACCGGTACAGCCGCTGAAAGGAGTCTTCTGAAGTCATTATATTATATTATTTTCTTTATATTGAGAATGTTCCGCGTGTTGTGATGGATATATCGATTTCAATAGATCGATGTGTGAATGATGCCGAGTCCAATATTTAAGAAAGGTGTGGATGGCCGTAGAAATTATCGATTTGGGGTAGAATTGGGGTCTCTTCGATTGCTAGTAGAATTAGACTATTTTTTCTGGTTAGTTTGTGTTACAAATTTATTGTGATCGTTTTGTAATGTAACAAATAGTGTGAAAGTAGTGATTTTTGTGTCGATGTCGTTTTTGACGATTGCTATTTTATTTAGACAAAATAAACTTTAACTTCAACCTGATTTATTTTTTGAGGTATTTAGCCAACATTCAGGACAGTTTATTTATTTATTTATTATTGGATAATTTGTAAAGCGCCGCTTTTGTGAGATATCACCTCAGGGGCGCTTTACAGTCGATGCAGGTATTACAGAAAATATAAATATTACAAAAATAGAGTGAAGTTAAGTTAAGTAAAATGAAGTATAGGAACAGGTGACACGAAGATAGAAGATGGAGACTCTGCAGCCAGAATCCTTGGTGGTGAAGAAACTGGGCCAGCTGCTGCAGCGAAAGAGTCCACCGCGTCCACCAACAGTGCCAGCACGAGGTTCGTCATCCGTCCAGGTATGTGTCTGCTGCTAATAAAGCGCTGACACACTATCCTCTCACAAATACCAGACCTTGGCAGCACCGCTGTGACGTTCTACGAAGATATAAGATAGAGGCTCTGTAGCAAGAATCCTGCTAGACAAGTGGTGAAGGAACTGGACCAGCTGCTGCAGTAAGAGAGTCCACCGCGTCCAACAACAGCGTCCAGGTATGTATCTGCTGCTAATAAAGCGCTAACACCTCACATAGATAAGAGACCCTGGCAGCACCGCTGTGACGTTCGGCAAGTCCATCATTTATCTCCATGTAATCCTGTTCCTGGTAATTGTTGAAGTGGTGCATTCTGTCCGCAATAAAAAGCAACGGTTGGGGTAATAAACCCTGGGCTTAGTAAAAAAACTTGCAGGATCCAAGCTTGCCCAATTTCTTGCTTCAAGCTTGTTACAGTATCTGAAACATGAAACCGCACAAGAGTTCCAACTGCTTCCAATTGTCTGGAACCCGTGAGTTTGTGGCATCCCCGATTGGGGAGGGGAACAATATGAGGTAGGAAGTAGGTACCTGGAAGTACCTGGCTATTCAGATTTGGTTACCAAACACGACCAAAGCCATTTCAAGTAACGTTTCAATTTTGAATGGCGGTCTTACACCAGGGCGATACTGAGAGTATCTTCTACTATGGAACGTGCCACACATATACTATATATAATTTTAAATGAGTATATTATTAAATAACACAAATTGTACGCACGCCAGTAATTGAATCGGCTTGCTATTCGAGAGCCTTACAACTCGACTAGGAGGCCGTCAAACAGCAGTCAAGATGGCATAACACCCCAAAAATAAATTACGTCAACAATTTTGGCCGTGAAAATCTCAAATATTATCTTTAGCTTCATCTTCTTTTCTCATCGTCTCTTTTTATGTCAAATAAATTAGACTTTCTGCTTTAATTTTTTGTAATTGTAATTTATAATAACCTAAAAAAAACACGTTTACCTATCCACCAAACGATTTTAAAAATTGTAATGGAACGTGAAAACGATTCAAAAAGCGATAAACTAGGTACCAAAGTAATGTGTGTTTTTTATAAAATTATTGACATATATCGTAAGTTTTCAAGTTCACTAACGATATTCATTCGAAATATAAATTACTGGTCGTCTTTTGAAAGGCAATTATCCTGACGCAAATATTTTTGATATAAATACTTTCAGAATCACAAATCCTACAACTAGCTAGTAAGAACATAAAATAAAACGAAAGATTTTTTATTTACCTACGTTATGCCAAATACTGAATAACATAATATGTTCTTGTTTTGGTATAGAGAAAAAGAATTTCGATTTGCGAAAACAACATTATTAATGTAATAAATAAATTCAGACGACCATAAACGTGTGAACCAATCTTTAATCTATTTATATAAGTAAGAGTGTCTGTGGTAGGAGGCCGCGTGTTTACACCGTGGTGGGCGGCGTGGATTTGTTTTTTTTTATACAAATCTACAGTTTTATTCCAAAATTGACGAAAGTTTTTACACTTGACCTTCAAAACAAGAGAAAGGTCACTGCCTATATCTAATTTCGAAAAACGTAAAGCCCGGGCAACGCCGGGGACAGCAGGTAAATTTATTATTCTTGGTAAGTTTATACCCTTGGCCATAGAAAACAGAGAAAAACCTTTAAACGCGTTGTGTGCCTGTATAGATGGATTGCAGACTTACCCTTTAATCGCGGCAACCGTCAAACGATACAAATCGACTTGATCGTGCCGCTCCTAGCGGGGTGCAATATAACAGTGGCAGAAAGGTTACGGCCGGGCTACCACGAACACAGATATAAGAAAATGCTACTATTGTCCTACCGCAGAGAGCTCAATCGTAGCCTCTCTTTCTGATACAAGCATCGTTTATAAGAATGAGAGAGAAAAGGATTGCTAAGAAGAGGCAGAGAGTCCTGTTGATGAGAACACCATCGTAACCTCTCTTTCAGTTACATGTCTCGATTATAAGAAAGAGGAAGAGGTTACAACAGATCTATCAGTGGCTTTATACAAGATATATAAATTCGATCTACCAGGATAACAGAAGATGATAAAAGATCGTTCACGGTTTAACGTCACCAATGACAAACAGAATCATCATCTTGATTTCGAATGATGATAACAATTTGTCTGATGTTTTGTTGATTGTTCGGTGTTTAATCGATTTGGTTTTGAAATGAATATTCGGAATTTTGGAAAAAAGTGCTTTTGTTAAATTCTTGAACACGTGCGGATAATTTATTTGGGGTTACAGCGGTTGCTGCGGTCTACGATAATTAAGAACAACTATAATATGATATCTACCTTTTGAATAACTTACTAACAGCAAAATTTGTTGCAGTATTGTAAAAAAATATTCGGAATGCTAGTTGAGGGTTTTAAAAATAAGAAGTTAATCTGAAAAAAAGAAATCTGTGTATAGAAAGGGAGAAAGCACAAAAGCTTTTAAGTCGTTACGTTTCCGAGATGTACAATAATGATAAGTAAAAACAATCCAATCTTATGCAGAAATGTATGTTTGTCGTATTTTGCCGATAGTGCACCTTGGCCTGTATCTAAGAGGTCAATAATGGCTGCAGTAATTCTGACCGTCTTTTGTTGAAATATTCCTAAAATAAATACAGCATTCACACAACCTGGATGTGAAAGATAGGAAAGTATACGTTTATATTTAAAAAATATTACTTCATCGTTTTCATATAAAGCTGTTCACGAAATTTACTTCATTTTCTCTGTGAGATTTGTGTAATTTAACTCGAGATTATCACTGCATGGAGAATGTAGGAATGTGGCACACCAGGTAAGGAATTTTTGAGGAAAAAAGATTGTGGAGGAAAAGAAGAAAAAGAAAGGATTTCGCTACTAATGCCAACGGTGGTAAAATAATAATATTGATACCTTCAAATTTAGTAGCATAAAATTCCACTTCGTGACATTTTTAACATTTGACGTGCGTAATCATTTATAATGTGTAGGCACGTACTTTTTTATACGAAAAATTATAGCATATTATTTAAAAGGAATTGCAATTCATTCCTACTTATTTCAGAATTAATTAGGTAATCGTTTTCCTTTCTTTCTACCTTTACTCAGTTTGCCCAACAAAAGGGGGATAAAATAATAAGGAATGGATATTGAATGACATCTATTAAACGCATTTCTAACCAAGTTTCGGTTAACGAAACAACGGAAGCGGCTCCTTTATCAACATGCCAATCTTAATAATCCTGTAATCGAGGGGCAGGGCCGGGAAAGGGTAACCTCTTTACTCGATGGTCACAAAAATGGTTAAACTATTGTTTGGAGCTGGTGGGAATATGATACCCACTGTCTTCGATATTGGTTTATAGTGAGAAGAATGGGACTTTTAAAGTGGAGGAGCTGAATTCATAGAACTTGGTGTTAGAACATAGTTTTAATTTCGATTGATAAAATTTGCAATTTATAGAACTATTGTAGAAGAAGTTTAACTAAAAAAAATCTGAACAATGGCTTGGAAACTACTTAAAACACTACTTTAAACAAATCCACATACCTACCACCAAGAACAACCCGACAAACTAAATATTTTTGTAGAACTAACCTTCGAAAAAAATCCTCGTAGACACGTGAGCACAGTGTAAAAATATCGAAATTCTTAACAATAACCTTCAGAAATATCGAACCGATGTACAATAAAAAATAATATTAATGCTCGAGTATAGAATGTATCGAGAGTACCTCCTATCCTCATCCTATCTTCCACTCCCTGTACCTACTTTTTAGTTCGATGCAAAATAAAACTTATCTCTATCCAACATTACACGGAGAAAAATGAGTATCGCGAATTTCCTTAAATTATTGCTAATCAGGTTAAAAACGGGATTGCGAGGCCGTTTCTTGGTATACTTTTAGAAAAATCCTAATATATCGGACCACGTGTTCATGCACCTGATTTGTATTGATAATATATCAATATAATTTATTGAAAGTTAATCAGGAAACCTATTAATTCATTCGTTTTAACCGGATTACAAATGATCTTTTCTTAATAAATTAGCAAACACATTTTTTTTCCGTGTAGCAACAACTGGAACGATTGGCGTCATCTGTATATACATTTACCATATTATTTTATTAATACCATTTCTTAAAATATTAATATGGACACATGTAAAACTGCTTACTGCGGCTTAAAACCAATGAATCCATCTAAATTTCACCTCTTATCCCATATTTTAGGTTCTTTAAATTTGACACATTGGTTTAAAAACTTTGAAATTTGGCATAATATTTCAAAAATCGCTCGAGTGGAAAAGAAACTTTTTTGGCTTTATTATGTTTTACTTCCTTTGTATACATCAATATTTGTGTTAAAAAGCTTTTTTTCTTAATATTTGGGCTATCCGAAAAAAATTAAAAAACATTAAAGAAGGCAGAAAATCCGGTCCTGCCAAGAGGCAGGTGTGCCGAATATCGGACATGAAACATTGACCACCTAACTTCAGGCCCTTAAGCAATTATAATTACGGGGGGAAGCGCATGTAAAAACCACCAACGCCGTTGACGCCATTGTTCAAAGAATAATTAAAATCGGCATCAATTTGACGAGCGCGAAATGCACCAAAGTGATTACTGGTTACTTTCCGGTTCTTGCAATGTTTTGGCGCAAGCGAACTTTCAAACGAAGATATTTCATTCAAGTTGAAAATTTTCTCATTATGCTGTCGAATCAAAAACGTTATGATCATGGTTGATCTGCCCGATGGCTGAAAATTGATTATAAATTATTCATTTTAAAAAAACATCTATTTTGAACAAGTTTTTATTTAACTTATTTCGAAAATTGTACCCATCGATGTAATATATCGTTAAAGACAAAGATAACATTAATAAATTTATAAATATATTAACATTAATAATTTGGACAAAGACACTACCAAAATACCATGCTATAAAAGCTTTCATGCTATAAACACACATCACTCACAAACACACAAGATTATTTGTATGTATCATTTTTTAATTTTTAATATATTATTATGTATTATGCATTTTAAATTTTAAATGTATTATTTTCTCTTTTAATGTATTATGTAGATTATTTTTTCATATTATAAAATTAAGGCCTCAGCACGGGCAAGCCACCCAGTGAGGCCTACATTACTGGAAAACTTAAAATGTAAATAATATTGTACCAAAAAAAATATAAAATAAAATAATTAAAAAAATCTAAGCGAATCATGAAAAATAACAAGATACTTAATTAAAATATTTAGGTAGTTCAAGAATTTAGTCATTTTCCCCAAAGGCATGACCATTGGTAGTTTTATCTTACCTCTCGTTAGTGCTGCCTAGCTCTGGTAAAATTATCTGAAAAATAATGCGTAACATGTTACAGAACATCAGGATTTCAAATTCGCCCACTGAGCATGCATTGCAAATAAGAAAATCTATCAGCTAGAAAAGTGCAAACCTCTTTGCTGTGTAAAACATTATACCTGCTAAAAATTCACATAAATTTTTGTGAAAGATAAATTTCTTTTACATCCACTACGACTCATCAATCATCAAAAATTCTTATTTCGGTTTTCTGAGTTGCACTTTATTCCTGCGTGAAATTATTCACATTCAATGAACTCAAATTTGTTTTTAATCTAAGTGTCATTTTCAGTGTAAAGAATAATAAGATAAACGTACCTATAATCAGATAACCAATTTAATTTAATCGATGAAAAATGTTTTTTCGGTTGGAAGCAGTTGGGACTCGTTTTCATATTTTTTTTTGACAGATTTTTTGGTTTTCAAGTTTACTAACAGTATTCATTCGAAAGGCAAATTTCTGATCCACTCTGATTTGTAATATAAAAAATGTAATTATATTATTAAGAAAAAATACAATATTTACTACGTAAATATATAAATGTAAGACTGCGCTATTTATACATACATAATTTGAAACATTTCAGAAACTTTCATTGCAATAACTATATTTTTGATTACATGATCGATGACATATTCGTGAAATTTCAAAATGTTCCCGTAATTAAATATTAAAATTTGAGGTATTACTCAATAAGTTATTAAAAAATAAAATACTTAACCTAGACTTACAAAAAAGTCAATAGATGTCGCACATTAAAATAAAAATTGTTTATCCAAGACACTTTTTACATTGCATTTAATTCGGGAAGAATCTTGCAACCATATATAAAGTTGCATTCAGTAAAAATATACGATTATAAATTAAAGATATTGTTGGTAGTTCTTAGTCGAACACAGTTGAATATTACCGAAGGGAATTGGGTCGAATCAGCTCAGTGGTTAGAGCAAATCCCTGCCAAGGATAAGGTCCTGAGATTAATTCTTAGTTGCGACCGTATTTTTTTCTGATTTTTCCATTTCAAATTTTCGTTTGAGAGTCACAAATATTGTTTTCAATGATTAAATGAATGTATGACTTTTTCCCAGCATATTACTTATGTAGCCAAAAGTGAAGTATTTTTAGATGAAAGCGTAATAGTATTAATCCCCCCACTTATAACTTTATCTCTTGCTGGCATCGAACCCTGGACTCTTCGTTGTTATTATCATGAGATCCGGCGATAGACGTCAGGCTTCAGCGGTTTACCGAGTCACTGGGAGTTCGACTAGAGTATTTATGTTTTTGTGTGATGAGGGGTCATTTTGTTAATTACCTTTAAGCGCAGTTATTATTTTAGTTTGTCAAATATTACTTGAAATACAGTTATAAGTATGAAACAAAAATTTACCATCAATATCAATCATTTTTATTATCATAATCTACTGTGCCAACTAAATCTATAAAAATTATCCAAACGTAGAATAAATAGAAAACGACTTAACTTGTTTATATAAAATCATAAATTCAATCATTGACAACCCTGAACATAACTTGATTTATTTCCATATACCACGCAAACCATTTTTCACGAGTCAATTTTCTACAGAATTTGGGTAGTGATTATAAAGATCGACATATTTAACGTATCAATGACTAAATATAAACAGCTTTTAGTAGAATTTACATCGGAAAGCTGTATAAAAAATCTAATTAAATAAACTGCCTAATCTACTATTATTTTCAGCTTGCATGGTGGAGTATCTTGTTTTTTTGTTATGCTCATTTAGACGCTCTTTGTTAAAAAAAAAACAATAAACACCTAAAATACTCAAATCGCGTGAAAAAATGAAAATTCTGGTCACTAACCCGAAAATTCCAAATTTCATTTACGAGCAGAGGGAAGCAAGGAGTATTTCATTAATCCAACGATTCCGGATTGACAAAACCGTGCAAATTTCAAGAAGACAGAGCTCTTCGTTTTAGATTTTTTGTTGCTTCATAAAGTGAATGACGGCCGGCGTGGTCTAGTGGTATACGCTTTTGACTACAGATCCGAAGGTCGCGGGTTCGAACCCGGCGTGCGCAAATAAATTTTATTTGATTAATTTGTGTTATTTCACAATTAATTAATTTAAAATAATATATAGTATATTTGCGGCACGTTCCAGAGTGGAAGATACTCTCAGTATCGCCCTGGTGTAAGACCACCATTCAGAATTGAAACGTTGCTTGAAATGGCTTTAGCCGTGTTTGGTGACCAGATCTGAATAGCCAGGTACTTCCCCACCTTCCTCTTCCCCATCTCCCTCCCCTCCCCAATACCCTCAGCCTCACAACATACCCCAATTGGGGATGCCATAGTCTCACTGGCTCCAGACGGGAGCAGTTGGGACTCTTGTGCGGTAATACTGTAAAAAAAAAAAAATAAAAATAAAGTAATTTTCGTTTGCGGCTCGTTCTAGAGTGGAATATACTTTCCATTCACTATTTAGAATTGAAACGTTGCTTGACATAGTCTCACTGGCTCCGAATGGTTGAGGGCGGTTAGGACTCTTGTGCAGTATTCATTTAAAAAATAAATTAATAAAAATAAAAAGTAAGTTGATGCATTCTTCATCCATGACCAATCCAAAGGACCATGTTTTGTAGTAAAAAGTATTCCATAACTACAAGGAGATAAATCAATTTTCGCCTTCACGATAAATTAACAAGCCTTATTAATAAATATCAATGTAAGAATGTTTTATTTTGCCTTCATATAATCATGACGAATAAAAAAAAAATATTTGTAAAGCAAAAATATTTGAATTATTATGAACACGTGTTCCGACTTCTTAATAATATGGTGGGATTACGGCCAAAACTTACAGAACAAGTTAAAGCTTAAGTCAATTTTAAAGTTTTATCTTCATTTTAAATTCATGTTGTTATGAATTAATGTTAATGATAATTTTGAAAAATTCATTAGAATGTTGATTTTTAAACAAACGCCAAGTTTAAACCATAAACCGTAAACCGTATTTTTTTCTATTAAGTGTTAAAAAAAATTGAGTTACAAAGTTTCACAAAAAAGGAGTAATTAAAAAACTACTTAACGATATAAGATGGGACCTATACTTATTCCAGACATAGATTATAATACATAAACCTTAAAATCATCGCCAACTCAAAAAAAACTCATCTTCGCATCTCCGTCACAAGCTTATGGCACAGACTACTGCAATCGCCATTGAGGTGATTTTCCCACGAAAACGGCGCTATACAATTAATCCAATCATTATTTATTATTATTGATCAAATAACAATATCATCACTGCCATGGTTGCCTGGATGGAGTCCTCCCTGACGGCCTTCTGGAGACAGAAGATGTTCAAATATACTCCATAAAAGGAAGCCTGCACACATTTTTCACTTCTATTCCGCATTTTTGTGCCTATCTATGTATTCTTATTATTTTTTTGTTATTTTTAAACACGAAATGTATTGCATTTGCACTACTCTTGCATATATTCTGGAATAAACTGTTACAAAACCGAAAAATGTATTTACCAACTTTTGGCAGTAATCCTACGATATATTATTACGAAGTCAGAATAAATAAGAAAAATTTATCAGAAAACCTGATAATTCATTCGTAATTTCTGGAATCCTGTTTTTAACCGGAATTACCAATAATCTGTAGAGATTCTCAATAAATTACCTAGTCATTTTTCTCCGCGTCAAATTTGATTTTACTATAAACAAGCTGTTTCTTTTCTTAGAAATGAACTATAATATATTTACGTTTGTCGGTCATTAATAGTTTAGAATGGGATCGTTAACCGTTTTTAATTGTCTATTTCCAACAAAACCTTCACAGACCAACGAATATCATCCAAAACCCACTCGTTTATATCATAATATTATGATAATCATAGTTGGCTCTGACGATACCACTCCTTTGTACTGTAGATACGTATTAATGCAATCAAGATCAACTAGAAGAATCTATTTTAATTGTTCAGATAATTTGTGGCTTAATTGATTTTAACAACATGCACTTTTTAATACTAATTAAGTAAAGACACCACGTACTGTTACGGTATTTTTTAATTATTGTGGTTTGAAAAATCACGATGACGAATCTTTATAATAATAATGGCTATTTAATTTAATTTTATTTGTTTGGATCTTTTACTAAGATTGTAACGAATTGGAATCTTTAGCTCCGGTATTCATAGCAATAATATCGATGCGCACTGAATATCGATCAAACAGCAGTCAGCATTGGTGAGAGCAGGACATTATCCATGACTTCAGTCTTTGGCGAGCGGTCTATTTTATTTTATTTTGTTTATTTAGGAAAACCAACAGAATTTTTACATCTTTTAAATAATTAACTTATAAAAAATACAAATAATATCTAATGATAGGTTTTCACTTAAAAAATTAATTATAATAATAAACTAAGGGTCCAGTACCCGTGGGCAAAAAATATTTACAGAAAATACAAAATACTAAATAAAGTAAACATAACATCGGATATAAGAACACAAGTAAATTACAAAATAACAATTTTATCCTCACACAACACCAATAATCACCAATATATGTATATACCTACAACTAAACTGAACAGATGTTTATAAAATGAGTCACTTGTAACTGGACAGGGTTCATATCAACAACATGATAACTTGCAGTATGTTATTAATTATTATTTAATAATAGCTAAGGTATCTTTTTTAAATGTTCCTAAACTTCACGAAAATATGTCAATATAATTTAAATTCTTATTGTATAGGGTACAAGCTCTGAAAATAAAAGCGTTTTGTCTGAGATTAGTAGAGCATTTTTGAAGATGAAAAAGTGACTTATCTCTAGTTCTAAAGCTCGGGACTCTAAAATTAATCTCAGACAAAAGGGGCGAACAATCAATAAGGCCACTGATAATTTTATAGAGATATATTATATCTGCGGAGTCTCTTCTAGTTTTTAATGGTATTAGTCCATAATATTCCATCGAGCTGTTAATCCCGTGGTTACCAATATTCATCTTAAAATTTAAATGATTGACAATTTTTTTTTGGATGGCTTCAATGCGCTTTACATAAATGTTATATTGAGGATTCCATATCTGAGAAGCAAATTCAAGATGACTACGAACATAATAAAAATACAATATTTTAAGTGTTTGAATATTATTGAATTCTTTTCCAATACGGAATAAGAATCCTAACATTCTAAGGGCTTTCTTCACAATCATATCAACATGCGCCTCGAATGTAAGTTTACTGTCAAGCAGAACACCTAGGTCACGAATTTGTGTAACCTTTTTAAGTACTTGACTGGCTATGTAGTTGTTATGTTCAAATTATATTTTGTTTCTAGTGAAGGTAATCACATAACATTTTGAGGTGTTCATGTTGAGATGATTGATAATGCAGTAGTCATCAAGTCTATATAGATCTTCTTGTAATTTATAACAGTCAATAATAGAATTAATAGGAAAGAATATTTTCATATCGTCAGTCTAGGAGGATGATTTAAATCAGGGGGGTACCTATAACTCGGTAATCTCTGTGGTCTGTTGTAGAGTTTAGGCAGATTTGAAAATATTGTTTATCTGACATTAGCGAGATGTCCGTCAGTTTGAGGATCAAAGTTCTCAATCGGAAGCAAAAGTTCGAATAGTTTATTAAGAAATTACGCGTTGTCAACGTATAATCTTGACATATCGTCAAGGTCTTGAATAATCGACATCTTGAACACAAAGTAGGACCCGGTGGTCGAAACCAAAAAACAGATGTGTTAATTTGTACCACTGAGATCTTCTACAACCTCTACAAGATAGTGGAGGGTGGCCGAATCCGTGATAAAAAAATACTTCGCAGATTACGCTCGGGTTGCTTTCAGCACATTTAGAGATAGAGTCAAAAAGTAGTTGACTTTTAACGAACCTCCCGTAGTATGCCAGCAAGGATATGGCGGTGGATGTGCTGGAAATGCTCCTGCATTGAATTTATCCACTAAAAAAATCTTATGCCGTAAAAATAAAATACGAATCTTTGTGAACTTATCATGTATTAATAATTTCTGGTAATTTTCTAGGTATTGCTGACTACTTGTGAGCACATACTGTGATCGAATACCACGCCAGGATCTACCATCTTTATGACCATGTAAAATGGTTAGTAGAAGAGAAGACTTTTTATTTCACGTGTAATTCATCTGAAATGTCACCGGCCAAATGCCCTTGTTGAAAAAATATTATGTATTATCAACTGAAACGAAAATTTAGGCACAACCAACAAATACATCAACCCTCTGTTTTAATGTTTTCAGGAAGAGTGGGAATAAGTAAAATGTTTTTAATTTTTCATTGATTTCACTTCATGATCGTGTAATATATTTTTTGTTACAAGGATTTTAGTGTTTTATGCTTAATAAAAAAAATCTAGACGGGGTGGTATGGTCATCCAATTTTCTCTGAGGAAAGCGACTACCCCGCAGTATTCAAGCAGAAAATAGGGACCTACGACTTCTTCTAACTAAACCACTACTCCAGCTCATCACGTAGGTATCCTTATTCCTGCCAGGATTGAGCGTATTGTGATGCCGTATTGGATCGTAATTATATCTTGCAAGTTTTAATTCCATCGTTCTAATACATTAATGATTTAACCTATTATGTACCTTTAATTTATTTTCTTGCTAAAATAAAAAATAATAATTAATATGTAACGGAGTTTTTGAGTTTTTTGTTAACAGAAGAAAAATATAAAAATTCAAAGCTTCAAAACATTTAACATTTCAAACATGTTTTTTAATATTTTGGGCTAATGATTAAAAATTATATTGTCTATGGTTTCGCCTTTTTTGAGTTTTCTCTATCCTCGTCGATGGTGTGTGACGTAGACGTTTCACTCGCATACTAAATGTTGCATATCTAGGATATATGTTGATATACAAAAAATCGTATTTTGGGGATGCTTTAAGGATAAAATAGAATAAGTGAAAGTGAGTCTTAAAGAGACTTGTGCTTTAAAAAGGTGAATACGCAAAAACCCAAGGAAAAAAGTCCTAAAAGTGACATTTTTCTTGAATAATGTGAACTGTGTAATGTGTAAAAGAATTTGGGCATGCGTTTCTCGGCTGCACACTGATGTTATAGAGATCATCAAAGGTCTAAAAATTGCCATTAGTCCTTGAAAATGAGATACATCAATGGACAGCGCGTTTTTTTGCACAATTTCGCGATTTTTTTTTGGTATCTAGGAACCCCTAATGCCTGGGGTAGCTGACAAATTCAACACATTTTGTTGATCATTACGACGGTGAAATATTATTTGGACTGAAAAAATAACACATTATTAATTACTCTGTCAGTTCAGCTTAAATCATAATAATCTGTATTCTTGGCTCAGGGCTTAACTGACCAAGCCAACGCACATTCCTTATTGAGTTGTTAATGTGAGAAAAATGCATCGAATTCCTTTATGAACTCTAAAATAATTATCTACACAAGATCTTCAATTGCTCCGATTAATACAGTTTGAATCGCTCAGTTTAATGTTTCCAAATAAACAATTACATTAAAATAATAGCCAATAGCTACAGTCAATAGGTAGTTAGAGGAACGAAACAAGTAGAAATATCGAGGACCTCCTGAACTTACAAGGCGTTTAGTACGTGGCTCATCTATTTAAACCTTAGACCGCCAGTAACCCAATATTATAAATGTATGCAGCCTTAAGATGAGGGTGGATCAAAATGAACCTTTTTAAATGGTTAAATTAGTCTGATGATTTTTTGCTCTCTTTGGGACCATACCGGCTGCTCCTCTTTATTGTATATTTTTTTTTTATATTCTTGAAATAATAACTGACGGCCAGGAGAGCCAACGTTCTCTCTATTATGCTACAAAAATATATCTGCTTCTCAAAACCTCACAGCTCCCCGTACTTTGATAGCTTGGTACCAACCATAGACGAGCGACCCTATTTACTATCTCTATAACCTCTATGACCTATTTTCACTAGAATCATGTATGTCTCGTAGCTCAAACAATCATAATGAAATTATTATATAGGGAGAAAACTACTTTTGTGGGGTTTGCAAACTAAATCAAATTTAATAATGTTATTATTTGATTTTTTTGCATTCTAAACTTTTCAAACTGGCGTTGGCTTTGAACTCCGATATAGCTGCCACAATAATAAAAAAGAACAATAAAATTTGATGACAGTAGATAGATAATAATATTACTAAATTAGGTTCAGTTCAAATTAAAAAATAAAATATGTATAGGTATGTATACAAGGTGTATCGGCACGTACCCGACAAACTTTAACCAGCTTTTCCTTAGCACATTTGGAGTAAAAAATGTTATGGGCACTTTGCTGTCCGGTAACATTTTTTTTTTCAATTAAAAACAAAAAATCATAAAAAAATCCACACTCCGTCACTGTCATTGGCATTGTTTCTCGTGTTCAACAGCTATTATTAGCAAGTGTGTCAAAAAGCGTGTTCGCTCTTTCATACACACTAAATAATAATAGCTAAAAATGAGACGAATGGTGCCATGCCATTTCGTTGTGATCGTAAAAGCGCGCTTATGTAGGTACGTACGTATATTATTCAACGAAACTCGAATAAAATATTGCCAGGTGGGTTTTCAAACTTTGACAAAGGATAAAACAGTGGTGACATGTGGTGAAAATATGAATAGTAAATTTTTTATTAAAAAAAAATGTTACCGGATAGCAAAGTGCCCATAACATTTTTTACTCCAAATGTGCTAAGGAATAGCTGGTTAAAGTTTGTCGGGTACGTGCCGATACACCCTGTATATATAGATTTCTACGAAAAAATAGAATAACAGAAAGTACATTTCAAAACGGGTTTAAAGTCTTTTAAAGATTGTGCGATCTTAAGTATTATTGCATAAGACTGATATAGAGTAGCGAGCCAATTGGGGTGACCTATTGAAGAGGTATTGGTTTTCCAATAAATGGTTCCGATTGATGAAACTGGTCGTTTCCGTGACCCTGAGGGAAATTATTTTTCTCAAGGCCTTCTGTGTGTATCTAAGTTAAAAAATATTGACTAAATAAATTTTTTGTATAATAAATGTATGTATAATAAAAGAAAAAAAAAATTTTCGCACAGAAAATAATTTCAAAATTTTAATGTAATGTTATTACTGTCCAACTGAGAAGTTTTTCTCGTTTTAGGGCTGCCAAAAGAAAATGTAAATAAAGCACATTTATTCTGAACAACCCCTCTCTGCCAACAATACCAACCGTGTTTGCATACCTCTGAGAATTTATTTATAAGGGACCACCATAGTTAGAAATTTATTAGGTGCGTCACTTAACAAAAAGGCTACAGATGTAGGAATTAATCTATCGCTGGGACTGGCCTCGAACCCGCGATCCGTCTTCTGCCCAAGATATTATCAATCGTCTTGTATTATTATTATCGGGATTTAGAATTATGGCCATATTCTATTCGGATGCAGGACATTTTTAACGCTGCATCTTTGATTCATTATTTAGATTCTCAATTTATGTATATGAGCATTCATTTTTCTTGTCGATTTACAAATAATGAAATTATTTATCGATTGATGGTCCACAGAGTGAATGGGTCTGTTCTACAGCTATTTCAAAACAGACTGCCCGAAGAAGCTGGCAGCGTTGATCCCCGTTGATGGCATGATGAGTCTGTTCTACAGGTATTTCAATGGAGACTGCTCGAAGAAGCTGGCAGCGTTGATCCCCTTTGAAGGCATGATGAGTCTGTTCTACAAGTATTTCAGTGGAGACTACTCAAAGAAGCTGGCAGCATTGATATCCTGTGATTCGACAGATACTTTCACAACAATTGATGTCGGCTTCACGAGAACAGTTCCTTTCTCTGACTCGTTTTTTGTGTAAGGCGGTTCGCAGAAATAATAATTAATATATTTAGAAATAATATTAACAACAGAAATATTTAAAAAGTGAACATCGAGCAAACCCCCGTTAACAGAGCCTTAAACATGTATATATGAAAACTTCTTCACTTGCTCCAGTTAATGGCAATTCACATTTTTGAATGCCGTAATTCGACTGGCTCTGGGCTGATGAATTTTTGGCTTAGTAAAAACAATAAAATTACTTTAGATATAGCCTCTTGTTTTTAAAACAATGCTGTTAATATTAATCCCTGATAAAGCTTCAGTGAAGGGTATACCACTTCACACAGCGTACTCTACGAGAAATTAACAAAATTTCGAAGTTTACATAAACATATTCAAAAATCTTTATCTTTGGTCTGCGATCGCTTTCACTAACAATTTCACACGCTTTACCAAATAAAATCACAAGTGTGAACTCCATATAAAATACAGTGACAAAAACATTTGCCAATCACAAGAACAAAAACATAAAAACTCGTTTACAACAACGTCTAAATTAATTTTTAGTCGCCGCACGACACGACACGGCCGCGCTGCAAAGTTATGACGGCTCGAGAATTAAAACATAAAGATATCTTTTGTTAATTTATTTATTTTAATCGAATAAAACTCGATACAACAATAAAGTCCGGTGAACGAATACAGGACGCCAGCTTATACTCTGTGGGTAAGAGGTATACAGGGTGTCGCGAAGTTATGAATAACTGCGGACAAAAAATACACCGGCGCCCAACGGTGGCCGAACACCTCGGATTGGTTTCATGGGGTGACCGCGCTTTTATTGGAAGTGGGAAACGATAGTGGAGAAGCAGTCGATTTAAAATTAGTGTGAATTAATGTTCAAAATATAAATTAAAAATAATGGACGAAAGAGACATCTCTGGTCAGTTTTGGATAGATTTTGCTCTGCAGGTGAGTGATAACGAATTACAGTCACCTTTGCATCGATCAGATGGATTCATCCGTATTGTATCGTTTGTCAAAAGAGGTCTATTTAAGACTAAAATTATTAAAATATATTTTGTCACAATAATGTGGCAGTACGTGTGGAATTACAAATGTGCTAATTCATCATTATTAATGTAGTTCTATTATTAACTATTTAAGAAATATATTTGTACAGCGCCCTTGAGGTGATTTCTCACGAAAACGGCGCTTTATAAATTACCCAATTATTATTATTAATTCTACTCTCTTGAGAGCTGGTTGACATATTATAATATCATAGTGCGAATTCAAATATATTATTGTGCTGATTTGCCGTCTGTTGCCGAATTTGAAGATTTGAAGATGAGCGGAACTCATTGCGAGTGGTATTCTCTGGTGAGTCTTTCTGTTTATATGTATTTTGGTGGCTGGTTTATAAGTTGTTGCTTCTCCTGCAGAGTGAATTCAATAATCAATCCATTTTTTTCATAGGGAATTAAAATATTCCCTGATGGTCTGAGCTATTTACAAGCCAGATTATCACCAGATAGTGTTGTCCTAAATATGAAAAGGAATGCTATACCTTATACGTGCCTGAAAGTTTAAGCCGTAGTTGTCACCACGACTCGTTCAAGATACCACACGGCAGAACAGATGTTCTAGCACAGCATAGCATGGCAACAGGAATGATGCCATTGGAAAAAAAAATCTAAAACGATCGATTTATTTCATTGATCTTTAAATAAACTTCAATTTTTTTGTGTACCTACCCGTCAACTCAAGTGTTATTTGAATGTATTATTAATCTGTTGTACAACAATTTCAATAAAATATTAAAAGCAGCTTCACAATTCAACCGACAATGTGTTTGAATAAAACTAAAAACCAACAAATTTGACACATATTTTCGAAAGAAAAAAAACGGTAAACAGAAGTTAGTAATTTCTGAGTGGCAGTGAGAATTTTTGCAGATATCAGCGATGATCAATGTCGTCCCGATTTAAAATTAACCCACTACCCGTCGAACGGATCAATGACGCTAGTTCCTAGGAGTATCTTCCGTTGTAATACAAATAACAGTTATTGCTCATTTGTTCATAGTGATAGCCCGCAATAATGACAGTGATAGTGGTGATAATCTGGCTTGTAAATAGCACAGATTATCAGGGAATATTTTAATTCCCTATGAAAAACATGGATTGATCATTGAATTCACTCTGCAGGAGAAGCAACACTTATAAACCAGCCACCAATATGCATATAAACAGAAAGAATCACCAGAGAATACCACTCGCAATGAGTTTTGCTCCTTGACCTTCAATCAGCACAATAATATATTATTTGAATTCGCACTATGAGATTATCATATGTCAACCAGCTCTCAAGAGAGTAGAATTATTAATAATGATGACTCAGCATATTGTAATAATACGCACTGCCACATTATTGTGACAAAAAATATTTTTTGATCATTAGTATTATAGTTGTATAATATTTTTAATTACAGTAGTCTTAAATAGACCTCTTTTGACAAATGATACAATCCGGATGAATCCAACTGATCAATGCAAAGGTGACTGGAATTCGTCATCACTCACCTACAGAGCAAAATATATCCAAAACTGACCAGAGATGTCTCTTTCGTCCATTATTTTTAATTTATATTTTAAAAATTAATTCACACTAATTTTAAATCGACTGCTTCTCCAGATAGCCTACTTTTAAAAGTGTTTTAAAAAAACTTGAAGACTGCCATATTAGGGTACCGAATTAATCAATTTAAAAAATATTCCCAATAACAAATAACTCACTGCCACCCTAACACAATAAAGGTTGACCACCTTGTGCCTGCGCGCGGCCACCACTGGGTAGTAAACAAAGCCTTATCGGATCTGACGTCATCTTTCCTTGGAGATGGACCCGCGCTGGTTATAGCTACTACCTGGTTATAGCACACTTACGTACCTGCCTGCCCGATGCATCCATACCACGCGTGTGAAATAACTAATGCGGTATATTTTAATTTATTAAAGTTGTGATGGAGTTATGTTTTGAATGAGGTATGTCGAATTTTGAACTAATCAAACAAACGATGACCGGAAAACTAAAATGATCTTAAGTCATGAAACGTGTTGAAACAAAAACAAGGTTAAATATGTTAGGTTTATACGTTATTCTCTTCATCGGTTTTAATGACTATATGTCAGTTTTAAAGTTATATTGTGTTGAGTTATCCTGCAATCCAAACAAATGTACTAATTTCCATTGTCTGTGATGGTGTGTGTAAAGGAAAATATTCCTCACGTTCAACGAATTCAAATTTCACACTTGGAACTGATGATTGTTTGAATTTAGACAAGCGATAAAGTAGATACCTACTTACCCAGCCATGATCAGAAAATTATTATTAATTTAATTGATTATTCTCTATTTGATATATGTTATTTCTTTTGTTTGATTTTTAACAAATGATTTTAATATTGACCACTAACGTTTAATTCGAGAGATACATTTTTGACATCTATCTAATTTGTCAGCAAAAAAAAGGAAATTGTCAGCCAATTTAGTTTTGAAAGGCAAATGTTTTATAATACTCTTTGCGTCCGAAAATTCTAAATTTATAATATCCCGTGATTTTTAACGGATGTTTCTAGATGACTATCATGTTTAATTGTACAAGGAAATACATAATATACGATTTTAGCAAAACGGTTTAATAAAACTTTGTCTCGTTCAATGCAATGCGAGTGAAAGTATTCGAGTCAAAAATATTGTCAAAATTAAACCTTTATAAGATATTGACTGCTTGTAGCATTCCTTACGTTCCCAGTCAGTGTTTTGTTGTTTTGTAATATGGTTGATTTTTATTAAAATGTCATAAATATTCGACATATCTAGACACCTCGAGCGGCTTCATCTAATTCCGGCGAGATTGACTACTACGAAGTCAATTGACGCAAAATCTTAGGGCGCCAATAAAATTAATGCTTGAAAATTGGTCCCTTTTTAATATGTTAGGTTAATCAGTTTTAACGACAAATGGTAACGAAAGTGATTTGACGGGAAAAATTGAAACGTCAATATGCTCAGGATAAACGAAATATTTTTGGCGCTGATTTTCCCTGATGGTGTGGAAATATGGAAACTTATATCCTGCAAAAGAAAGCGGATAAGCATCCTCTAACACGGACATGAACACGTTGTTCGAAAAGCTGAGGACTTCAACTGTCAAAGAGGAGAAACTGAGAGTCACTGTCAAAGTGTTTGGCAAGAGAAGCAGAGGAAGGTCACCAATGCGTTGGAGTGACCAAGTATCACTGGCCTCCGGTCCGTTGGTGTCAGTATCCTTGGCTTTCCACGCAGCGCAGAACCGTAAGGAGTGGAGAGCCTTATCCATCAAGGAAATTAGAATGGTGGAAATTAGTCACTATCCTCAGCAATGAGGGACTGATAAAATACAGATAAGAAAATGATAAATATTTAGATAGCTACCATATGAATAGTCTTTTTTACAATGGCGAGCATATTGCTAGCTGCGTAAAAAAAAACTAAACTAAACATTTTCTTACACTGTTTAGTTTGACGCTTTACAAATGTGTTATAATTTAGAGAACTCCAATAATGTTAGCGTCGCTAAGCCAGGCGATTCGTATAAGAACGATTATTCAGATCCTGCACAGAAAAGTTCCGCAACGGACAGCGCTGTAAATCTTTATCTTACGTTAGAGAACTTAACTTTTTTGCGCATGGTCTGGTTATTTTAATGTGCGCTCTTCGGTGGTCAATGTACGACTGATGTCTTAGTTAAATCAAAGCATACTCGAAGCATTTTTGCGCCAAAAATATGGTCATATGGTATGCCACCAGCCCATCAACATAATAGATAAATTTCACGTTAGGGCAAGTCTATTAATTTGAATGAAAGCGAAAACTACCTATCGTTGTCACTCAAACTTCCTTCACTCAAAGATGGCAAGGGTCTGAAATAAAAAAAGTTAGACAACCACCTCATCATTTTTTTTTTCAAATATAAAATCGAATGCACATCGACATTTTTTTCCCTCAGAGTAATATATTTTTTTTCATTTTCAAAAATTTACAAAAAAACCCTTTAGCCCACATTTTACGACTCTAAACCAAATTGACACAAAAAATCATATTGTACTTGGATTTTAAATATTTCACATAAATTTACTCACATTATTTATCTTTATACCCATATACTTACTAGTACGATGTCCAAGCACAAACATGCTACGAGTATTTGCCATTCGGAGTGGAGCGCTTCGCCTTCTCACGTTCGATAGCGGCCTACGGTGACAAATTCCCTTACAAATTTCAGCAGATAGCAAACCTAAGCGACAAGACCGCAAATGCACAACGATTCTTTATGCAGTCAATACACTTACAACCATTCATTTCTGATAGTACAGGCAACCTAACGGGTGGTAGTTATATAAATAAGGGGCATTATGATGTGAATATTTTACTATCAATAACTTTGTCTGTGAAAAAAAAAGATATTTGGGGCTTTGTTAAAAGTACTAGATAGATTTTTAAAGAGGTAATTTTAATAAGGTTATGATTTGTCATAAAATAATGATTATACTCAAATTTTGCTGAAATATCTCATAGTTTGTCACTATTACGTCCGTGTGAGACCACGATATGGGAATAAAGCATTTTTGGGCTTGGCCTTTACAGATTATATGTTGTAGTGCCATACGAAGCTATCTTTATGGCATGCGAGGGGGTCAGATCAATTGGTTAGCTGCCGCGGAATATCATTTATTTGTATGGGATTTGTCACATTGACAGCTGACAGCCGCGTGACCACGGCAGCTCCCTAAATGATCATTTTCAAATATCGCCTGGTTAGCAGATCAAGGCATATCGTCATCGCCACGCCCACGCGTATAACGCATTATATATGTGGTGTGATGGGTCTGTATGGGATTGAATGGCGAGATGATTAGATATGGTGATGTAGGCCAAACCTAAAAAACGCTAGATGTCTATATATATATATATATATATTACTGTTACGCTGCACTATATATATATAGTGCAGCGTAACAGTAGGTACCATTAGAACTATCACTACATGGTTGAAAAAAATTATTTCAACAAATAAGTTACTTTCATAGTTTTCGCTGAATCCGATTCTCACACATAGGATATCTGTCACTGTTTGTTTAGCATAGGTACTTTGATATTCAATTCAAGTCAAAACGATTTTTAAGGAAAATGTATACAAAATTATTGATAAGAATCTTTTTTAAGTAAATCAAATTCAATAATTTTATTAAGTTATAGAAGTATTTAAGTGTTTACTATTGTGATGGTTGTTTCGGCTTTCAAGGCCATTATCAAACAGGCGAAATAGCCTGTCGCAACAATCAAAACTAAAATTCTTGCAGAACTTAAAAATAACTTTATTGAATTTTACTTACTTTAAATTCTACAAATAAACATAATAACAATAAATATAGGTAATAATATCAAGTCTATCGTCATTTTTGATGGAATGTAAACACTATAATAATTTTCAAATAATTGAATGCTTATAAATTTGGCAAGTTCAAGTGACCAGTATTAATCACCTTTTCACGAAAATTGTTTCATCCGCTTTTCTTATCGGAAAAGTGGAGAAAACATATTTAAAACCACGGAACTGCAATTTTTATTATTCGTATGGACATGAGATTTTTTAGAAAATATGTTAAACTGAAAGATCACCAGTCCATATCGAGTCAGTAGTTTATTTTTTTGTATCTTATTATTTATTTATTTATTGAATACATATAGGCCATTTACAAACATCATCGTTGACAATTTACAAACATTATATAGAAATAACATATCACATAATACATATCAGTACAATAAATACATTGCCATTTACAAACATCGTAGACGTTTAAAATTTACAAACATTACATAGAAATAACATATCACATAATACATATCAGTACAATAAATACTAAAAATATTCGTTGGTAATACACTGTGTTCTGGTGTTAGCTGCTCGATAATCGGGAGGTGATTCTACATGATATTAAAAGTAAAAAAGATAAATGACTTATTTTAAAATTTAAACGTTTTACGGTTATTTTCAGGAAAAATTTTTTTCTTTGGAAACAATAATATTCTTCAATGGAAAATATTTTTCATGGTTATAAATGTAATTTCAAAAAAAGTTATTTATCTTTTTTACTTCTACTATCATGTAGAATCACATCCCGAAGTCTTTGCTCTTTACCTCCGGACACCCTGCATAATAAACGTATGTTCGAATATTTAATGAAATGTGTCATATTTGCAACTTGTTTTAGAGGTAAATAAATTTTCCTATTTCCAAGGAGTCATTGAGACAAACCGAAATTTGTGTGGTAACGGCTTATTTATAACTGACTTTTGGGTTACCGTTTTACGTTTTACTTTACAAGGCGACAACATTAATTTGAGAAAATAAAATGCTATCAGAAAAATCAGGTAGTTATAAGCAGTCTACATTAATAATCAGGTAGGTAAAAGTAGTGTTAATTAAAAATCAGGTAGGTATAAGTTTTAGTCATTGAAAATCGGGTTTGTATAAGTAATAGTAATTAAAAATCAGGTAGGTATAGGTAGTTTTTATTAAAAATATTTGATCTTTCCAATAAACGATGAAATTTTTTAAACATCTTTCCAAGATACTTTGTTTATTATTGGTATCGCTTTTATCATTTATTTAACCTTTTCAGTCGGGTGGGGTCGCTATCTAAAAACCGTTTGTAACAGGGGACAGATCATTTGCCATGAAAGATATCGATTTGTGGGATCATCGCAAAGAGCTTGCAAACTGTGTTGACGAATGGCCAAAGAGAGGGTGCTTCAGCGATGATGCTCACTCCTCAGGAAATTGTATAAGTTTTTTTAATTCTTTAGTGTATTCCAAAATGTGAACGAGTGATATATCGTAATGGAATAATAAAATTTATCGTATTTTAGAAATTTTAAAAATATCGAAAAAGTCTGCAAATTGGCAGTTCGGTAAAATCACACTAGTGGAAAGTGATATGAATAATAGTGCTTTGGTTGTCACAGTGGAAAAGGTGGTAGAGTCGAGAAAATTTAACACGTACACGAATATTTATAACACCTAACATTTGAGGGTAGTCTATGAAGTTATTAGGTAATTTTAAAATATAAGAATATCATTAATAGTTCTCCGGGTAAAAAGCTTATTAATGTTTTCAACATATTCTATTTTGTATTGAAGAAACTTCCTTTGTACTTTCTCCAAACAGTTTACCCAATTACAACAAATTTCTCGATAACGCTTTAAGTTTTAAAGTTCCAAAAAATTTAAATGTTATTTTTGAAGATAATATCCATACATTTGTTATGCCGAAACGTTAATTATATGAAATTCCATTGATAGAAAAAAATCGCAAAGTAAGCTCCGAAAATTATTAAAAACACGTTTTGTTCTGTTATTTAATTTGTTATAGGAATGAAAAAATTCACAGCGTATCTTTGAATATAACTAAAGCATTTTTGGGGAAGTTTTTGCTCTATTTCAAACAATTTGTGTTTTATTAAATATTTTCACCCTTATCATTTTCATTGTCTTTTTTCAATATTAGCGCGCTACCGCTATTAATATATCCCTAGTATTTACATATATAGAGTTTTAGAGAGGTGATGTTATGATTTGTCGTAAAATAATGATGCGGGGTGATACTCAAATTCTGCTAAAATATCTCATAGTTTGTGACTGTTATGCCTTTGTCAGACCACGCTATAGGCTAGAGGGGGTCAGATCAATTGGTGAGCTGCCGCGGAATATCATTTATTTGTATGGGATCTGTCACTTTGACATATTGTTTTAGCTGCGATCTCATAATGTAGCAGTAAAGTAGTTTCATTGAATCAACGTTATGAATTATTTTATCAAATGAAAGGCGTAAAGGCAATAGAAAGAAGAGGGATAGATAGATCCTTGTGCGTTAGTTTTTACACATTTTCCGTAGTAGACTCATCGTTAAACTCTGGAAACACCGGTCCCATACAAAAGTGTAATCGTAGGCGGTCCGGCCGCGAAGTCCTACCAAGTAATTTATTGGAATTCCGATATCGAGCGCCGTGGCAATATTTCAAACACGCGACATTATAGCAAGCAATAATACTCAGCGATGGTCCGATGCATCACCGCTGAATTAGTACCGTCGTGTTTATCGGACGGCCTGGTCAGATGACTAAGTGATAACAGGTCGATGGGGAATATATGAAACTTATATTAATTGAGCTTCCCATGAGGATGTTGTCACATAAATATTTGTGACAAGAGAAGTTCTTGCTTAATTGCTTAATTGGGTTTATTTTGTCTATGGGTATTTTTTCGAACTTTGGCAATATTTTGAAGGAAGGAAGTAGAGTTTTGTTTATGGTCACTTCCTCCCCGGTCAGCCAAGGCTGCTGACCGGTGGAGCCAGTCACTCTCCTTCAAAGGGGCTTCAATCTGAGTTAATCATGTGAATAGGAGTTATTATTTCTTTTAAAAAAGGCGCGGGGTGTTTATCCATTCACGTACAGTTCGTGTTTGTTATTATTTTAGTGGGGAATATGGAATCCCGCTTTTATTGAGTGTTGGCCGATGGTCATCTCGGAGTGCTCGTGTTTCGGACTTGAAACCGAGATTGGTTTGGTCCTGGCTGTGGCTGGTTGTTCTTGGCGGAGTGTCCCGCTGCCACTAAGAAAACGGATTGCTGTCTTGGCTCCGTTGAAGAGTCTGGTCGACTACCACGTGCTGCAGGCCTGATGCCCCTGCAGGCGTCCATTGAAGGAGTTGCGTCGCCCGCTGCCACCAAGAGAAGGATGTCCTGGCCTTCGTCCCGGGTCCGTTCCCCGCTGCCGAGAGCAAGTTTTCGTTCGCCATTCGTTGTCGTTCTTTCGTTTCACGTTAAGTTAGTTTAGTTTAATTCAAGAGTCCATCGGGTATGTGCCTATATTTATTTCTATGATTACATGTTTATCATCTGTACTCCTTTGTAGTTGCTTTTGATGTTTCAATATATTTTCCATTAAGAACTCACTCTTTTATTTATGATCACTTAACTTACTTGACAGGAAATTATTCCCACAATCTTGAGATGAGATCTCAGCTCTACCGTTTCCTTTTAAACATTGGAATGTACCTACCTAAAATTGCATACGTTACAATGTATGGATTCTGTGTTTTGCAGTCAGGAACACTATGGATATGTGTTAACATCTGGCTATGAGTCTAGTACAAAAAATAGTAAAATAAAATTGAACGGTGTCATTTACGAACATGGCCTTACATATTGCATATGGCGAGTTTCGGGAACAAAAGTCATCACTACCCCACAGAATACATAGGTTGATGTATTACTTGTGGTTTTATAAACTGTTGACCTTGCGACTAAATAAGTATGATAATTTTTTTTAATAATGAATACCATAATTCCCTCTGAAATCAAATTTTTTTATAGGTAGGTACTTACCAACATGCTTCATTATGAACCAGATATTTGATGTCTCATTTTTATATTTCAGATAAACAATTATTTACTTATTTTTAATTATTTTTACAAGCAATAATTATTCGCCTGAAACACTCATCCACATTGAAAAATCTCCTGATAAAAGATACATGACGCCAACGGGACTCGAACCCATGTCCCTTCGATTTCCGGTCGACAGCTCTGACCACTGAGCTATGGCGGCTTATCTCTTACCCGCGAAATGATTCAATATATACTAGTGTTTCATTCAACAAGCAGTAATGCTTGTTACATTTTTTCACCTGAAAACAACCAACTTTATTTTATATGAGAAAGGCATTGTAAGTGCTAACTCTCTCACTAGATGGCGTCGAGACAAATTGTCTACATTTTTAGGTGAAATACTTGAACTTGTCAAATATTAATTATTATTTTATAATTGTTATAATAATTGTTATAATGTTGTAATAATTGTTACCCTTTGTGCTATGCATAAAAAACCTTGTCTTAAAACATTAGTTTACCAAAATAATAACTTATTTTTAAGCCTGAAACACCTATATAAATTAAAAAATATTCTGAGAAAAAATACGTGCCGTGGACGGGAATTGAACCCGCAGCCTTCTCATTGCCGGTCAGGAGCTGTACAAATTTTGCGGCACGTATTTTTTCTCGGAGGATTTTTCAAATTATTAACGTATTCCAGGCTAGTAATTATTGCTTAAAAACAATATGTTATTCTATGTGCTATGGATAAAAACATTATCTCGTAAATAATAGTTTATCATTAAAAATAATAATTATTTATTTATATTGATTTTTAATATTATTTTCTTCAACTTCATCAAAACCTGGTTATATCCTTATTGTTTTTGTTCCCTATTATTGTCATAGCTGTATTTTTTAAATTATCCTGTATTGTTATATTTCTCCTAGTATTCACTTCGTGTAATATGTATCTAATGTGTTGTATTCAGACATGGTCCGTTAGTAAATAAATAAATCAGCTCCTTATTTACGGTACAAAAACGTCACCTGAAAATACAGGGTTTTCCAATTCAAGGTGTTATTTTGATATTCAATCGTAAAAGATCAATGTTTTCGTTGCTTGTGTGGCACATAGCGCCGTCTTGTTGAAAGTAAACGTTGTCTAAATCAATACTTTCCGATTCCGACCATAAAAAATTATTAATCATCTCTCGATAGCGCAATCCATTCACCGTAACTGTTGCTCCAGCCTCATTTTCAAAAAAGTAAGGTCCAATGACTCCGCTGGACCATAAACCGCACCAAACAGTCACACGTTGTGGATAAAGAGGCTTTTCAACAATAACTCTTGAGTTTTTTGAGCCCCAGATGCGAAAATTTTGCTTGCTGACGAAGCCACCGAGGTGGAAATGGGCCTCATCACTCAAGATGATTTGCATTTGATTCACTAAAGTGAATTTTAATAATTTTAATGCGTTGTTGAAGCGTGTTTCGTTCCATTTTTATCAATGGCGTAGTTTCTACTTGTCAAATGTTAATAAAATGACAGCTTCAAAAGTAACATCTACCGAAATAGCGGGCTATTCAAAATAACACCTCTTATTGGAAAATCCTGTATTTTTCAAACTCAAATTTTATTAAACCGAACTAAATCAAAGCAATTATATAACAATATAATTGATTAATCTACTTTCCTAAACATAAATCGTACATTTAAATCCACATAACCTAGTGCCCAAATGCATTCACCATCTGTCCTAGTGTCCAGTGTCCCCGCTGCCGTTCTTATCTCCATTCCCGACATACTCCCGCTGAATTTACAGTACCTATCTGGTGCCTGCATTGCACTGCATGCCTCGGAGTCGTGTGGTAAAGCGCGTGCAGTTATTGCCACGGAACGCCGCCAGGACATTGCTGGTCCACCAATCTGTTGACTAGAGGGATGTTGCTAGATTTGGCTGGGACTAGTGACTTTATCTACTCAGGGACAGATAAGATAAGCGAAAAATTTACCTGTTTTCCACTAAGGCGATGCACTACATAGTAATGCAAAATCACTTGTTTTTGGTTCGAAAATTTGGTCGCCTAGAAATGTTTCAGATGCTTTAATGAAATTCTGCGAGTAGAATACATCTTGGCATTTGAAACAATCGAGTATTTTTTAGATAAGTCTTTTTATAAGCCCAGAAAAAAATAATGTATAGGCCTATGAAAACTGCTTTAAAGTTCAAAATCTCCTACTTACGAACCCATTTTCGGTTATGATTTTATTGTATAGTGTGGCAAATTAAGTTATTTATAAAATGATCAAAATAAATTAAATATTTATGCCTGAACATCTACAAAATAAAATAAAAGTCACTTTTTGGCTATGCTTTTTTCTTGCATAAATCAAAACAGGCGGATGGTGTTAAGCGGGAATTTAAACCTTATCGCCAACTACGTAAGGGGTGTTATTGATAGCGGCTCGATTTAAAATATTACGCGACGTAGTGCATCGCCTTAATGTTTTTTTTTTGTATGGTGTAATCTTTGCGGATGCTGATGTGAAGATCTGTTTAAGAGAGAAATAAGTGAACCTAGATATTGAAGAAACCAATGGCTTTGGGGAATCTCAAAAGAAGTTTAAGACCATATTTCTCGATGTAATTAACATACGCAATCGTTTTGCAAAAGATGTTGGACGATCTCAGCAGCGTATAAGTTGGTGAATTTTAATTTGAATCGCAACGCCATAAACCATATTTTTTTCATTTAGAATAAGATATTATTCAAGTTCTGTTATTATTTCATCGTTTCACAATACTTGGATAGTAACAGAACTTGAATAGGACTTTCACAGAACTTTAAATTTAACTTTGAAATTAGATGAATAGTTTATATTCAGTAAAACTACCCTTGCTGTTGCTTTGCTTGTTGTGGTCTCTTAAAATTCCTTGGTAAAAGACAACCATTTAGAATCAAATTTTGCTATAAATATATCTTAATAGCAAGATCCCTTTCCCCACCTTCATCTTCCAGATCTCCTTCCCCTCCTGACTACATTCAGCCTAACAACATACCTTTATTTATTATACTGTTATACTTGGTGGAATTATATATTATTAAAATAGAAAATAAAACATTTTTTAACTTATTTCCACTTTTTTATTTTACCACTACCGGTTTCATCCTATTATGGACATCTTCAGGCTGGCAATTGAAATTCTTTTGTTACAGAATTTATACAAAATTAGGTACACAATGTCAAGGTAGGTACATATTATTGGGTTATTAAATTACAATGGTTCTTTAAGGTTAAAATGTCATAATTAAAGAACCATTGTAATTTAATAACCCAATAATATGTACCTACCTTGACATTGTGTACCTAATTTTGTATAAATTCTGTAACAAAAGAATTTCAATTGCCAGCCTGAAGATGTCCATAATAGGATGAAACCGGTAGTGGTAAAATAAAAAAGTGGAAATAAGTTAAAAAATGTTTTATTTTCTATTTTAATAACAACATACCCATTAATTGTGGGTGAACATCGCTAATTTAACCTCTTCAAATTATTCTAAATCAGGTAAGAAACGGGATTGCAGGTCCTTAACGAATGAATCAATAAGTTACCTATTAAAGTTTTAGTAAAATATGAATGTATTACCACGATGTCAAAACAGTATCAGTATGTTTCTATATAGGTATTAAGAATTAACTTCTTAAAAATCCTGTTTTAACCGGATTACAAATAATTTGGAAATATTCTTAATAAATTAACAATACAGCATGGTAGTAGATGGGACTCTTGTGTAGTAATCACAAAAAAATCTGTTTACTGTCTACCAATTGACTAAGTTCCACGATTCGATGTAATTTAATAATTTTAGGATGAAATTTTGATATTGATTTGATTAAAAAAATTGGTGCATTTTTTTTAATTAACCGAAAATAACGCTGTGAAAAAAGTATTAAAGCATTAAAAGTAAGTAAAAACATAATATGAATCATTTCCTTTGGAAATAACATAAGTGACCAACAACATTTTTAATCACTGAAGGAAATCTGTAAAGGATTCTTAATATTGTACACGGTTTTCGGAAACTCAAATTTACAAGTGGTAAACTGGAGAATCGATTTGGATTGTGCTGTCGTTTTTGAATAAATAAAAAAAAATCGGCTTCTAGCAGTGAAATTTATTTTAAAATGCGTTGAAGCGTAAGATGGTCTGACACCAAAAGTTTTTTACACCGTTTAATTGCCGATATTTTATTTTAATTAAAAAATCCAAAGATTTGAAAGAAGAAGAAAAAAAGTATTTTGTGATGTAGATTTCTGGCTGTCTTCGGGCTCCGTGAATATATTATTTTAGTGGGTGTTCGTATTATATTTTGCAATATGCAGCTACAGCGGCCCTATGCTACAATCCTACGTCCAGCCTCCCACAATACATTATAAACTTCACATTAGTTTATCGAGTTATGTTTTACTGCAACACCTTTGGATTCGCCACTGCCGGAGACGATAAATTCCGGCCCATATCCACAGGCAGACCTACAAATCACACGGCCGGAGTAATTGATCAATTCGGAAAGATACAACTGTGGACCAGGTAAAGTGGTAGAACATCCTCTGTACCCGGCCACGTACAATCGCTGTACAGCGTACGTTATACGTAGGTACGGGAGATTGAGGTAATGCACCCAGCCACACAGACATCCAACCACACAGATCGTCTGCCACACCGTGTGGGGATATGTTGCGTGACGCATGGCGTGGCTATGTTCTATCTAGCCACGAGGTTAGGTATCGACTGAAATGGTAAGGGAATAATCCTTACTTATTGCAAGATTTTATTATTTGGTGACATTATTTGAAGCTAAACACAGTGATATTGCAAAGGTAGCTAATTAGGTAAGTGCCGCAGCAATAGAACCAGAGGATGAGAGCTAAAATTCAGGCTTGTGAAAATGAAACATAACTTTTTGATATTCTAGGGTCTTGTTGGGTTTTCACGAATAATATTTAAATCAAATAATTTACACAGTGTCGATTCAGGGTGGAAGATGCTCTTGTGAAGTATTACCATTCTGAATCAAAATAGAGGGGAAAAGAAAGACGGGGAAGTACCTGGCTATTAAGATATGATCACCAAACACAGCTAAAGCAACATTTTTACTATGAATGGTGGTTTTTCACCAAGGCGATACTGAAAAAATCTACTTATCTATTACGTTCCACAAACATACCTATATTATTTAGGTTATTGTGCCATGTTGCTCTTCCTCCTCACATAAACACACACTTACACTCACATTGTATAAAGATAAATACACGCTTCATCGCAATCGACACATCTGCCCTGCCTATGCAAAATGTAACGCTCTCCGAAACGTCAACTAAAGTAGGAGGAAAAGCAACACGACATAACAACACGAAAATTAATGGTCAGTATGTTCATAAGTTCCTCGGTCAGCATGATAATGAAGCGATTCAATGACTGAGCCATTCGTAGCTTCCATGTAAACCCTACCTAATGCCCCTTCCTTAACTCGCATCACAAAGCCGCCCAACATCATCTGTTCTTGAACACTCAGGTCACCTACTTCAATGAATGGTGCGCATCGTTCAATATGATTACAACATATTGTACTTAAAATCCTTTTAATTGATTGATATCTTAATTGTTTCTGCCCATCGTTTAACTATACCCAAGCAGCAGGAAATGTCATTGGCAATATTTATGATGTTGATGTTAAAGTTTATGGATGCAATTGTGCACGGAGATGCATTGCCGTTATAATGCAGGACCTTATTGCTATTCATCAGTATTAGTTTCTGATAATAGAGATTAATTGGTACGACAAATGCTGCAGTGGACCGAAATGGCAAAAGAAAATTCATCTATTAACATCGTAAATATAATAAGCCTTCATAAATCGGGTTAAACTCAACAACCGAAGAAGTTAGAAATTATCTACTAAATTAGCACAGTTGATTTATTTAATTTGTAATATTAACTATGATATATTTAATTTTATATTACACTAGCGGGGAGCCGAGAAAATCACGGCATATTATATTGTAGAGTTAGTGAAACTCATAGTATTTATTAAAGCTCTCGACTAGCAAGCTGAACGTCGCGGGTTCAAATCCCGGCGTGCGCCAGTAAATTTTATTTGATTAATTTGTGTTATTACAATTTTTTTATTTAAAAAAATGTATAGTGTACTTACGGCTAGTGAAGTTACTCTCAGTATATATAGCCTTTGTGTAATACCACCATTCAGAATTGAAAAGTTGTTTGAAATGACTTTGACCGTGTTTGGACACCAGATCTGAATAGCCAGGTACTTCCTAAACCCAACCTTCATCTCCCCCATCTCCTTCCCCTCCCCACTACCCCCAATTGGTGATTCCATGCTCTCACTGGATCCCAACTGTCTGGAGCCAGTCAGCTATTGCATCCCCAATTCGGGTACGTTGGAGGCTGAAAGGAAGCTTAAGCTGAAAGGAGGCTGGGAAGGAGATGTTGAAGAAGATGATGAGGGAGTACCTGACTATTCATATCTGGTCACCAAATACAGCCAAAGCCATTCAAGCAAAGTTTCAATTCTGAATTGTAGGTATACACCAGGACGATAGGAGATTATCCTCCAATCTGAAATATGCGATTAGTCATTATTTTTAAACGGCAAATATGTAGCTATTTCGAATGAATGTGTTATTAATGATAAATATTTTGGTGTCATAAAAGACATTACAGGCATTAAAAAAATGGTATAGGAATTGAAAACCAAAAAAGAAAGAAGAAAAATAATATATTGTGATTCCGCTTGCCGTAAACATTCTCATGTATTTTCAATCAGACTCCATTTATAAACGTTGACAGAAGATTGGCCCAAAATGTTCGACTATCGCGGCTCTGGGCCTAAAGGACCTTATCGGGACGTGCCTAAAAGAAACTTGTCCCTTGTCCAGTGTTCAATGTGCAATTTCCAATGTAGGATGGGGAATGCCGATGTTTCTAGATACCTCGAATCCTTCAAAAGGTGTCGGACGATTAATTACCACGGTTGAAAGTAATACATCATTTGGATTAGCATGTGCGATGTTATTTGTGGACCTCCGAGGTTGTGTGTGGATTTTGAAGATATCAAAGAAGGTCCAAATAAATGTTAAATGATTTTTATTTCGATTTTATTAATCAATGATGAATTATGACGCCGATTCTGATCATTATTAATGGACTCATGACTCATGATAGAGCAACAAGTATGTTTATTGAATATTTTGAAATTAAATCAAACAATATGGTTCGCATTCCCCAAAACAACGTTTACAGAATCTCGGTTAAAAAAACTTTAAATATAATTATAATTTGAATCCAGCAAATTTCAAAAGCCACATGTGCGAACTATTTCTACCTAGATATGATTTGAGATTTCCACTGCCAAATGTATTACAGTAACTTATTTTTGGGATATTATGCCGTGTTAACTCCTTCTTTAGCCAAATTTTCAGACAGCAACACTAAGAAGGATGTAGCTCAAAACGGTATAATACCCCAAAAATAAATCACTATTATATTTCTATCGAGTTTTTAAATCATTGTTAAAAAAATCATTTTTATTATTTTTTAAAAACGTCGATTTGGTGGATAGGGGCAGAATATTTATTTTAATGCTACATATTTATATTTTCGGTTTCCTGAAAAACCACTGGATAATAATAATAATAATAATAATAATACTTGGATGACTTGTATAGCGCCGTTTTTGTGCAAAAACACCTCAAGGGCGCTGTACAAACTGATAATACATTTGTACAGTGGTCTATGTTATTACTTAATTATTTATAGAGAAAATATACAGTTCAATACTTACCTGATAGGTCACTTGAGATTAACACTTAATTAACATTATCTAATTGTTTATTGGCGAAATTTAGATACAGGATTTAGGACTTAATTGAAAAATTGATATAACTGGACTTTCTCTTAGAATTGGTATATTTAATTTAAGGATACGACAGCTTAAAAAGGTAAGTTTTTAATTTAGACCTGAATTCTGTTTGACTTGTTATGGATCTTAGTTCCGGAGGGAGTTTATTCCAAGCCTTCGGCCCAGATACTCCGAAAGCGCGATCACCAAACTTAGTATTTGGCTTGCGCATAGGTTCTATCAGTCTGCCTACAGCTGCTGATGTTGCTGATCTAAGCGTTGACTGCCTCAGACCAGTGTTTTCCGGGAAGCATAGTTCAGAGATGTAGGGTGGGGCCATTTCATTGATGGATTTAAACACCATCCAGCACAGTTTGTACTGGATTCTTTCAGGGCACTTGAGCCAGTGAAGGTTACGAAGGTGTTCTGAAATGTGCGAATATTTTGAAACCCCGGTTATGAGCCGTGCTGCTGCATTAAACACTGATTGAAGTTTGTCAATTTGATATTTTGGAAGGCTGGCATAAATGCCGTTGCAGTAATCGAGACGTGAGACTACGTAAGAGTTGATAAGTAGTTTTGTTGCTTCTGAAAGAAGGTTTCTTCGGACAGACTTGAGTTGTCTTAGGTGAAAAAAACCGGTGCTTACAGTCCTATTTATTTGACTTTTAAACGAAAAGTCTGAATCTAAATTGACACCGAGAAGTTTATTATGATTGTAGGATTAGGATTGTAGGATTAGAAGGATATTATGATTGTAGGATTTATGAAGTAGACACTATAACTGGGAACATTTAAACCGGGGACATTTTTACTGGGAACATTAACACAATAACAATAAATAAACCTATTAAAAGGTTAGGTAAGGTTTGATTATGAACATTTTAGCAAGGGACACTATAACTGGAGACATTTTTACTCGGAACATTAACACAATAACAATAAATAAATTTATTAAAATGTTAGGTAAGGTTTGATTAGGAACATTTTAGCAAGGGACACTATAACTGGGGACATTTTTACTGGGAACATTAGAACAATAACAATAAATAAATTTATTAAAATGTTAGGTAAGGTTTGATTAGGAACATTTTAGCAAGGGACACTATAACTGGGGACATTTTTACTCGGAACATTAACACAATAACAATAAATAAATTTATTAAAATGTTAGGCAAGGTTTGATTAGGAACATTTTAGCAAGGGACACTATAACTGGGGACATTTTTACTGGGAACATTAGAACAATAACAATAAATAAATTTTATTAAAATGTTAGGTAAAGTTTGATTAGGAACATTTTAGCGAGGGACACTATAACTGGGAACATTTTGACCGGTCAAATTTTGACATGGAACAGAATATCAGAACCCTTTATTTATGAAAATACAAAAGTTGTGCATATTAATGTTATAAAAGTATATTAATTTTATCAATTTGTTTGGTTACCTCCTAAGTGCTGGGCACTACTTCAATCCTTGAGATACTCCGCACTTCAGCCTATGCACCATGCGCCGCAGGCGAATACATTTGAAAATCATTCGTCTGTTGCGTCGTCTTTCAGCCCGTCCGCAGTGACCAATCACAGACCGGGGAAAACCGCACCTCGTATGGCATTCGGGCAGCAGTCTCTACCTCGGCACTGGCCCTCGTAAAGTATGGGACGTTTGCATGGAACGGGGACACTAAGCTAAAGTGCAACCAGTATATCTACACCGCAATTTATACGGTCGCTTATTGGCTGTAACATGCTCTTACATAGAGTGAATTTGATGAATTTAGTGGAATCAGGTTCATACGACATCATAAGATTATTTATCTCTCTACGATGGCGGATAAGATGAAGACAAAGCCAAACCGAAGCCTTTAGATCATTTGGTTTTCGAAATTGATTTTTGCTCATATTAATAACCGTAATTGGTATTTATAATCTTCATTAATTAATAAATTATTTGTTTTCTGATCTCATTAGATTAAATTTTGAAAATTACTCTTAAATTCAAAACAAATCCGAGTTCATCAATGAACCCACAATCACAATTGAATTACATTTACTCACAAACAGACCAACAACCGAAATAATAAACATGTTTTTTTTATTTTTTTTTTTTATTGGAATTTTATTTTGAGACATACAGGTACATATATAATTATACAAAACATAAAACAGTAACTAAAAAAAAATCCCACAAAGGCGAAGCCTCTGCGTGGGCATTATAAGTTATGTATTTCAAACAGTGGTGGTTAAATAAAGAATAAAAATATAGTACATATATATGTTTTTGCGTATTTAATAAAAAAAATGATGGTTGAAGTTAAATAGAATTTAATTTTTTTTTCTTTAAATATAGACTGTAATGGCATATTTTAGGCATTACAAATTATTGAAAAAATTCTCTCACTTCCAGATTTTTTCTTAGCCAGCTTTTAACATTTATTTTATACAAGCTTAGGTTTTGGCACATGTTGATAGAACTCGGCAAGGAATTGAACAATTTTGGGCCAATATAGTTAATGTGTCTTTGGTCTAGCCTAGTTTTGCAGTGAGGCACTGTGTACACGCATATGTTGTGTCTCTGGCTAGAACGATTTGGGTTTTTACAGAAATTATAAGGACGAGTGTATATAAATTTTAAACGTTCGAATATTTTTCAATGGATTCATTATTCTCTCGAAGCTGAGAGTATCTTCAATTCTACAAACTATATTATAAGTAACAACCAACAACGACAGCAATGACTATCATATTCACTTAATTAATACTTTTTTTTATCTGCCCACCCCTATGCATACATAAATATAACATTCTTGCATTTTGAAGCGAGTCATCAACATTATGATCTGTTGTTAGTCACCATTAATTTTTCGTTATTTTTTGCTACTCGACTTAACGAATGCGTTACCGATCGCGTGCTAACGACCGTTATTATTTTAACGATACTGACATCAGACAGATTAGGCAGTTTAACTTTTAAACCCCATTTGCCGTTAATTAACCTGATGAATTTAAGTTTAACATAACCACTGAATACTGTTATTTCAGATGTGAGAGGAATACGAGTTTGTCTACTACGTGTTATGTAATGTATCAAAATTAAACGTTTTAAGGCGACACAGGACTCTAATAACGGGGGGTTGCTCGAGGCTCACATTTTAAGTGATTCCGACGACTTCGTACCTATATAGACCGATACCTACGGATACCTAGTTTGGTTATTACGCATGGCTGTTTCTAACAGCATTTATCCACCTCTGTACGTAACATTTGGAATCAGGTGGTGAAATCACGCACTCCTTATACAATTTTGATAAGGAGGGCGTGATTCCCGCTTAACACCAGCCGCCTGTTTCGATTTGTGCAAGAAGAAAAATTCACCAAAAAAATTAAGATCATTTTTTGAGACCTTGATTTGAAAAAAAAAATATTTATAGGCATAATACTGTATTTTTTTCTAGTCTAGTAAAAATGCTTAAATGTTTCAGATGTGTTCTACTTGCCCTATTTCATCATTGCATCTGAAATATTTTTAAGCAAGAAAATGATACCTATGACTCTAACAAATAATTTTTGTTTTCTTAAAATGAACTCGCGATAAAATGATGTAATTGTTACCAATTCGATTTATATGGAATAAATAAAAAAGATATATGGAGGCTTTAGAATAAGAAAATAAAAAAAATGGCTCATTTGCAATTTTTCACCGAAAATACATTCATCTTGACAATTTTATGAGAGAACAAGAATTTACTTATCTGTTTACTTTCTAAGAGATTTTGCTATTAATTGAAGTAATGCTGAGCAGGTAGCAAAACTATACACCCTCGGAATTCTAATATCATACGGCCCATACCGACCACTGACAATTTAAAAAGAATTGCCAGCTAAGGACTGATGAGAACAATTTTTTTAAGGGTGGCCTACGTCCATAGCTGGACGTCAGAAAACTTATGAAGACCTGCTACACATAAACTTTATTTCATTGCTTCAATTAGATTCATATTTTCAAGAACGATTCGAATCAAAACCATCTCGTTAATGAATATTCAAGCATTCTGTGTACAAGCGTAATTGATACACGAAAGATGGAAACCCTATAAAACATGGTTATAAAACGTTAAACACGAATGTTCTTAATCATCATAATATTTGTATCTTGCACTGCTGCATATTTATGGGCGCGTTTGGTCGAATCCATGATACTCGTAGATGTCTGTTTTTACAATGCATTTATTGTAATAAGATCTAATATCTGTGGTGGAGTTATAAGCAACGATGCTTCAAAGTAAAGTCATCGGAAGGTAGCTAATTGATTTTATTAAGAGCAAAATCTTGGTCAACGTGGACCAAGGGGTAAGGTTCTCGACTAGCAAGCCGGTGGTCACGGGTTCAAATCCCGACGTGCGCAAGTAAATTTTATTTGATATTATTTCACATTTTACTCTAAAGTATATTTGCGGCAAGTTCCAGATTATAAAATGCTCTCAGTATAGCCCTGGTGTAAGACTTTTATTCAGAATTGAAACGTTGCTTGAAATTCGTTTTTGTCGTATTTGATGATCATATCTAAATACCCAGGTACTTCCCCATTCTCCTCTTCCTCATCTATTTTACCTCCCAACCCAACCTTCAGCCTCACAATATACCCCAATTGGGGGTGCTATAGTACTACGCTATACTGCAGGGGTGTCAAAGATACGGCCCGCGGGCCGCATGCGGCCCTCGGACCAATACGGCCCGCGAGCCGTATGCGGCACTCAGGTCCCATCATTACGGCTCGCTACCACGTGACAATATTATGTCGCGGAGGACAGAACCGCACTCTTTCATTGTAGATTTTAGATATTCATTTCCAAATGGAATTGATAGATCTCCAATGCGACAGCATTGTAAAGGATAAATTTAAGGAAGTTAATGTTACTACATTTTATACACAATATTTCAAGAGTTTGAATAACTATTCAAGTATAAGAAATCATGCGGCACGTATCCTGTGTATGTTTGGTAGTACGTATTTATGCGAGCAGATGTTTTCCGTTACGAAAATAAATAAAAACAAACATCGCTCACGGCTTACGGATGAAAATCTCCAATCGATTCTAAAAGTAACTACGACGAATATGACACCCGACATCAATGAACTTGTCAAAAACAAGAGAAGTCAGGTGTCCGGCTCAAGATAATTTACCTTGTTACCCTTCTTTTTAACTTACTGAATTTATAATAAATAGGTAACTAACTAAATAAAGATTTTAACAATTAAGTATGGGTTTTATTTTTTAAATATTGAGTCCGGCCCGCTTACACACGACAAATGTTATAAACGGCCCTTAAGAATATCCAGTTTGACACCCCTGCTATACTGGTTCCATACGTTTGGGAGCAGTTAAAAAAATACCATAAATATAGATTTTATAAGTACGCTATTTCTAACTGAGACCCCTCTTGCGACCCTGGCAGCATTCGAGTCTTCATATTCGAGACTTCTCCTTCCTCCATCTATTTCTCCTCTCCACTACCTTCAGCCTCATAACCCACCCCAATTGGGGATGTCATATTCTCACTGGCTTTAAGACTGTTGGGAGCAGTTGAGACTCTTGTACGGCTTCAGATAAAAATTAATAAAATAACATTTGAAAAATCAGTGCAATTGAAGTAAACATTAATAACACAGTATTGAATATTAAATAAACTTTTGTAAAATAACTTATTTTATATTATTTATATATTTGTATTTATTTTACTGTTTTATTAATGCTATTATAATATAAATTCCAAAAATAATATTGCATTTGTATTTATATATATATATACGTTTTTATCAAAATTATAAAGAAATAGTTAAAGGAGTGTAAGGAGAATATATGTCGGGGACGCAGGAGAGAGACATGGCACGATCAAGTGAATCAGATCTTGAGTCGA